>NC_041388.1:524614833-524622502 GCF_002162155.2 Triticum dicoccoides
GGTTGGGGGGAGAACTTTCCTCTTTCGCCTCCTCGTTTTCGTGGGAGGAGTGCGCCTCGGTGTTTTCGGACGATGAGTCCGATACAACCTTGCGCCGGAGACCTTTCCTGGTCCCCGCGGCCTTCTTCTTGGCCTTCTTCTTCGGCGCCTCATAGGGCGCCGGAACCAGCATCTCCGTTAAGAGAGCCTTTGCTGGATCTTCGGGCAGTGGGGCCAAACAATCGATCCGCTCTGCTGTCGCTACCCAGTCATGTTAAAATGGCATGGAGGCTCAGATCCCTCACATGATTATACTAGGGAAAGGAACATCTTGTGAGATATAAAGAGCTTACCGGATTGGCAGGACGCTTTGTGCTGAGTCCGCGATCCTCGGTAAGGGGAGGAGGAACCTCGGCAGCCTTGAACAGCACCTTCTGGACGTCTTTGTGTGTCGTGTCGAAAAGCTCTTGCAGCGTCTGGTGATCGGCCGGGTCGAACTCCCACATATCGAATGCCCGTCTATGACACGGAAGGATCTGGCGGAAGAGCATGACTTGGACCACGTTGACAAGCTTGATTTTCTTGCTTATCATATTTTTAACACAGCTCTGGAGTCCAGTCAGCTCCACCGATGAACCCCGGGATAGGCCCTTCTCTTTCCAGGAGGTGAGCCGCGTGAGGATGCCGGATCGAAATTCAGGGGCCGCCATCCAGTTGGTGTCGCGCGGCTCGGTGATGTAGAACTACCCCGATTGCCACCCCTTCACGGTCTCCACATAGGAGCCTTCGAGCTAGGTGACATTGGGTATTTTGCCCACAATGGCGCCTCCACACTCCGCTTGCTGGCCGACCACCACCTTTGGTTTCACGTTGAAGGTCTTCAGCCACAGGCCGAAGTGGGGCTTGATGCGGAGGAAGGCTTCGCACACGACGATAAACGCCGAGATGTTCAGGATGAAATTGGGGGCCAGATCATGGAAGTCCAGCCCGTAGTAGAACATGAGCCCGCGGACAAATGGGTGGAGGGGAAATCCCAGTCCACGGACGAAGTGGGTGAGGAATACAACCCCCTCATGGGGTTCTGGGGTAGGGACGATCTGCCCCGCGTCTGGGAGCCGGTGCGCGATGTCTGCGGCCAGGTATGCGGCTTCCCGGAGCTTCGTAATGTCCTCCTCCATAACGGAGGAGACCATCCACTTGCCTCCCGCTCCGGACATGTTTTGGCTCTGTGGAGAAGATGAGAACTTGGGCGCTGGAGCTCGAGTGCGCGAGAATGGATGGGCTGGGTAGGGGAAGAAGAAGGCGTGGGTGAAAAAGAGGAATCCTTGTCCCTTTATAAAGGCGGTAGAAACTGTGCGCCTCCCCACTTGCCCCATAAAATCGCTTATCCCCAAGCATTGCGATTGATGGCACGGTTGGGTTACCCATAGCCGTATTGATGAGAATCCCATGATAAGGGCAACATGATCTCTGCTTCGACAAGACGTGCTAATAAAAACGCCTCGCAACACGTGCTGTGGCCGGCAGGGAAAAACGGTTCGTAATGACCGGACCACGGCATGATTTCACGTTATGAAAAGTGGTCAGGAGATTAGATTTGTGGAATAATATACTCTCTACGGTGGTATGCGGAATTTGTTTTGCAGAGCCGGACACAATCCTGGTGTTCAAAATCTTCTATGGAGTATTCGGAGAAGGAACCCGCCTTGCAATGCCGAAGACAATCTGCGCGCTGGACTCATCGTCATTGAAGCCTGGTTCAGGGGCTACTGAGGGAGTCCTGGATTAGGGGGTCCTCGGATAGCCGGACTATATACTTTGGCCGGACTGTTGGACTATGAAGATACAAGATTGAAGGCTTCGCCCCGTGTCCGGGTGAGACTCTCCTTTGCGTGGAAGGCAAGCTTGGCGATTCAGATATGTAGATCTCTTTATCTCTAACCGACTCTGTGTAACCCTAGCCCCCTCCGGTGTCTATATAAACCAGAGGGTTTAGTCCATATGACAAGAACAATCATAATCATAGGCTAGCTTCTAGGGTTTAGCCTCTACGATCTCGTGGTAGATCAACTCTTGTAATACTCATATCATCAAGATCAATCAAGCAGGAAGTAGGGTATTACCTCCATCGAGAGGGCCCAAACTTGGGTAAACATTGTGTCCCCCGCCTCCTCTTACCATCAGCCTTAGACGCACAGTTCGGGACCCCCTACCCGAGATCCGACAGTTTTGACACTGACACTATTGTCTATCCACCTTTGTACACGAAAGTCATGGGGAGGCCCAAGAAAAATAGGAAGAAAGATCTAGAAGAGAAAAAGGACAAGCATGGAGGGTTAAAGCTTACCAAACATGGATCCACAATGCACTGTTCCATATGTGGAGCACCTGATCATAACAAAAAGAGCCATTATAAGCATGAGAATGTCATTCCAAATGAAGAAGTAGCTCAATCAGAAGAAGATTACGATGATCCATCCATCATCGATGTAATGTTCTAAACTATTATCATTATGATTGTTTTCTAAAAAGTGCATTGCATAACCTATTCTTTACCATATTCAGGACATAATGTTGCATACTGTGCATGCTGATTTGGATCCAACTCAAACTCCTGGTTCTATGATTTTCATGATGCAAGAACGGGTATTATGTCAACTAAAACTCCAGCTCAATCTATTTTAGTGTTGAGGATTTTGTACTGATAATCATCCCATTTGATTCGTTAGGAGAGGTTCACATATCCACCTATCAGGGACTTTGGTCCTTTGCCAGAATCCACTTTCATTGCTAATGCAAGAGCTAGGCTTCCATCTGCCAGAGTGACAATAGCTATGTCAAGGGCAAGGCAACAATCAACAATAAGAGGAATAGGAGGGGCTGGGAGAGGAACAAGAGGAGGGGCTGGTGCTAGTAGAGGAACAAGAGGAGGGTCTGGTGCTGGCAGAGGAGCTAGAGGAGGGGCTGGGAGGGGAATAAGAGGAGGAGCTGCAAGAGGGGTAAATGCAACTTCTACAAGAGGAGCAAATGGAAATGCTACAAGAGGGGCAAATGCAACTAATGCCATAGGAGCAAATGCAACTAATGCTAGAGGAACAAGAGCAGCAGCTCCTGGCTTCTAGAACCTCCTTTTTGGAGATGACATGGCTAATGTTACAGCAACAAGAACTTCAGGAGGACCAAATTATGTCCAAGCTGTTTTGAACCTTCCCTTTTGTGCTACTAAACCTTGTCCTTTTATTAATGCAATATTGTTGCTATCTATGATGTTTGTGATGGTTGTGATGTTGCTATGTATGATGCAATCTTCCTCAACAAAATGAATATAACTTGTTTATAGATGATTTTTACTATAAGCATTTGAACCGTATATTCTTCCTGTTTTACAAATGTTTTTTTACTCTAAGCATTTGAACTATATGTTCTTCTCATAATAAGTGTGATGCACTATATGTAGTTTGCAACACAAAAAAACTGATGTAAAATTTGGATGGCCTGGGGTTTGAACCCAGGACGAGAACAGTCATGCTAGCTACCAGTGAGCTAGTACTAGATTTTTGATATAAGTACATGACAACACTACTAATAGAAGCCTGATGTACTCCTGCCGTTTCATACTTTTACCCTGCGACTAGTACAAAGTTAGGGGGTATCTGTAAAGTGCCACATATCAGCCGCTGACAGTGGCCCCCATGTGTCAGGATACGCCCGCAAGTCTGATTTGCACCGTACATGCTCGCAAAAACAAGTTTTGGCACCACTTTTCCATATTATGCAACATCAGGCACCAAAATGCACGTCCTAAGCAACTTTATGTACCACTGGTGCATTTACCTCATAGGAAAATGGCATACACAACTTTGAAATCTCTATTCCTAATGTCTCAGTTGGTAGTATTCGTTCTGGGTTTATTTTCGTCCCACCGTTTTCATCCAGTTTTTTTCGCTGGTTTTTTTCGCCCCCTCCCACCACCACTCCTCCCACCTACGCAGCCAAAAAACCAACCCGCAAAAAACCATACCTATCGATCTCCTCGACGACACACAGCCGCCGTCCTCTCGTGCGATCTCGCTGCCGCCACCCTCCGATCCGCTCCTCCTCTCCCGAGGATACGCAGCCGCATCCGCCGACACCGATCCGGGCAGACGCGGCCATCGTGGATCATGAGGATCTGGATGATGGGGCGGAAGAGATGGCCACGGATCTGTTACGGTGACGATGGCGTCGGATCTGCACCTGCAGCATCTGGATGGAAGCCGGCGATGAACCCTAGCCTAGCCGTCAGCATCGGGATCCAACCCCTGCTCTCGATGCTGGGGCAAGGCATATGGGCGTGCTTGCTGCCGCGGTGGACCTCGACATCGGCGACATCTGCAGCATCTCCCTCCCGTCGGGCTGCAGGACCTGTACGCCCAAGGTACGCCTCCTCCTCCTTCCTTTCCCCTCCCTACCAAGACTGCAACTTTCTGATGTGTATAATCCATCATGGATTAGATTATTTCCTACAGCAGCTTGAACTGGCTAGCATGTTTGGTTGAGCATATATACGCAGTGTGATTAAATATCGCTAGCAGTCTACACAACACTTGATGGGAGTTTGAAAATAACAGCAACAACAGCTATCTAATCCTCCCGCCTAGCCTGCACGTGAGGAATGAATCAAGCCCTTGCGTCTGTCTCTCTCAATGTGTAAAGCAAGAGCAATCTCTCCCACCTTGCCTAGGATACATCGCCCGTCATGGATCAGCATCCCTAGGACGACGCCGCCGTCGTGGATCCACTACCACGCACAGCTCGGGCCCAAGCCACGTGCGCCCTTTATCTGGATGTCGATCGGGGGCGACGTGAGGAGGGACAAGCTGGAGAAAAGGGGTCAGGTTAGCGCCGCAGTAGAGGTGAGTGAAGGGGCCGGGGTTGCGTCGCCGCCGAGATGCGCGAGGGGATTAGAGCTGTGCAAAGCGGATTCATCAGAGCACTTCGCTCCCGCTGCCTTTGGCCTTATGCTTAGATGGATTGATGCGTAAGTTTCAATCCTTTCATTTTTCACTTCTCTAATGGGTGGCTGATGGCTTAATGCTTTGATGGATGCATGCATGCTAGAACTGGCTGATATGTGCGTGTGTGTGCATATTTTTTTTCTTTTGGTTTTTGTAGAGATTGGTTCAGCTTCTCTGCTTATTGATTTTTGTAGAGATTGGCCAAGAACAACCGCAATCCGTCATGGTCGTGTGGCAACATACAGAGGGAAGGGAAGGAGGATTGGGATGTGAGGTAGAGATACAGCGAGCAAAAGGGCGGGGAACAGAGACGTATTCAAAGTTTAGGTCGTGGCCGTTTCTTTCCTCTGGTTAATTAGCCTACCGAGTGTTCATGTCCGGCTCATATTTTTGCATCTAATTTCACTACAATTTTCGCATCTAGAAATGCCTTGTCATTGTTGTGGCCTGTGTATTATTTTTATTGGTTGTAATCATATTTGTACATTGTTCTAGAAAAGTGATTATGTACTTGTAGAGGAATTCTGAATGTGGCTGTGAATTATGTCCAAATTGCAGAACAGGTGAGCCAAACATTTATTTATTACTCAAATCAAAAGCTGGGTTCTTGATCGGAGGCTCCAGAACTAACTGTGCTGTTGAAATCGTCCCAGACATGATCGCTGATAGAGAAGCAGAGGAGGCAATGATGTTAATCATACTGAAGAGCTTTCCTACTCATGTTGTCTGAGCGTGTACTCCCAAATTCAATATGCAGTTCACTTTCAATGTGCGTTGCATGATAAATAATGCTACCTTTACTGGCTTCATGCAGTTTCGGAGAGGAGAACGGTTGGAGTTGTGCGGAGAACTCTGCTAACTATGTTTGGTTCTTGGACCCCATAGATGGAACAAAGAGCTTCATGAACTGTTATTGAAATGTAACAGTGTGCAAGCCAATTAATTTCAGCTCAACCAACTATGATGGATGTTGATTTGTTATTCAAAGGCAAGCCTATTTTTGGCACACTTATTGTGCTACTTCACAATGGAAAGCCGGTATGCTAATTTTCTCTTTTTGAAACCAGCTCTCCTTGTTTTTGTCCATTTTTGTTCAGTACTACCTGAAGGTAACTCTACTGGATAGCAGCCTATCATATATAATTACATGTACACAGTGATTTAGCAAAGATTATGTTGATACTGTCAATAGCGAACTACCGCTACATGATATTTGTTGCAATCTGTAAATTATGTTTTGTTTTAATTTCAGCATATCATTTATATACTAAAGCCTCTTTTGGACATGTTGCCTAAGTGCGTCTATATTACTTGGCATTGACTATTCTTCTTTTATTTAGGTTATGGGCATTATTGATCAGCCAAATCTTGAGAGAGAGATGGGTTGGGGTGGACGGGAAGAAAACTACCTTAAATGTATCAGAAGTACATACATAGCAATGTTTTTATTTAGGTTTTTATCATTATTTTTCTTCTCATTTTTCCAGCAATTTCTTTAGTTTTGTTCTTTGCTTTTAGGTATTTGTGTGATTGTTCAGGACTACATACAAAGCAAAGACACAATATAATTTAGCATTTTCAAGGATACCACATGGAACAGCAAAATGGAGGAGAAGAGCTACCATATGGTGGGCAGGTAAGTCGAGGATGGAGGGGCATTCATTTACAATAAACGTGCACTCTACAAGAAAATTAGAAAACAAGGCACTGGATAAAAAACAAGAAATGTAGAGATCAAATACTTGATGACTATAACTCTGCAATATTGAAATTAATGAACAGCTAAGACTTTTCTTTTCCAGATAAACAAACAGCTAAGTCTCTTCTTTATTAGAATGAATAGCTAACCTTAATTAAAATCAATTCGGGACAAGATTTTTTTTGTTTCTATGTTATGTTGAATGCCTAATAATTTTTCCTCTACATGTCTTGTTTTATTAATCTTATGATTTTCCCAGCATTTTCACTTTAGTTTTCTTCTTTTCTTCTAGGTATTTGTGTGATTGACCGGAACTATATACATAGAATATGCTTGGGAAACAATGTACTGAAAAAACAAGAAAATATAGAGACCAAATACTCGAGGACTACAACTCTGCAAATTGCTTTAGAACTCAAACATCAATGGTGTTGATTATTTTCATTGGGCCTGGTCATCTGCGTGAGTTGCATCTGTCATTTTTCTCCCCAGGTAGAACATTAGTCGTGTGCGTTAAAATCATGAACGAGGGTGCTTGCTTTCATAACCTAATATACTTATCTCACATGAAAATTATATAAGTATGGTTGTTTATAACTGTATGCACTGGACATGTGTTCTCTCTTAGTAATGTGCATGTTTGCTCCATTACTCATTTACCCATTCTAGTAAATTTTAATCTGATTTTTAGTCCACAAACCAATGTTTAGTCTCTGGAAGAAAGTCAAGGTATTATATATATATATATATATATATATATATATATATATATATATATATATATATTATGATCATGGTATTAGAATAGTTATTTGGATCACACACAGCCCTATAAGGGCATGACTGCTCCCTCCCGAACTTCCCGAACTCACAGATAAAAAAAGCCACGCCCCACGCCCAGCACTTCCCCTCCCCGATCCAGTGCCTCCCACCCCGGCCCCGATCCAGCGCCTCCCCCCTGTCCCTAATCCAACGCCTCCACCCGGCCCCGATC
>NC_041388.1:524622694-524632520 GCF_002162155.2 Triticum dicoccoides
GAACCTCCGGCATGGCCCACCCCCACCCTCGAACCGCTGGATCCCATTGTCGCAGCTCCGTCCCACCGCCGCGGACTTCCACCAATCATCGGACCCCGCCGCTGCGGCGCTGCTCCAACTGCTAGATCCCACCGCCGCCGCCCGGGGTCCGGCGCGCCCAGGATCCATGTCGCCGCTGCCGCTAGGGGTCCCATTGACGAGAGCACCCCGCGATGCGAGCCACCCACCTGGTCACGACCGTCTCCCGCCACCGGCCCCCGAGTGCGGCTTCCTCCGGCTTGGCTGACCTGCTCCCTCTGCAACCCGTGAACTGTCCATTTTTTCCCATGAGTGCTAGTTCTTTTATGATTTTATCTCATGTACTATGTGAACAAGTTTCGTAAGCTAGGAACACTGATTCTTTTGATTTTTGACATGTGTCGAAGGAGCATGTTCCCTTGGATCCCAACTACAGGGGGCGATGTCGCCAAAAAACCGAACTTGTGGTGCTGACTTTCTTCCCGCGACCAATATGAACTTCAGTGCCCTGCTTACTTCTTCCTCCTGAACCCTGTTCCTCTCAGTCCAATTTTAAACACTATAAAGTTGGGAAAAAGATGGTTTACGGGATCCAAAAATATTAAAGAATGCAAAAAGATGTTGCTAGCAGTGTTTCAATTGTTATGTGTGCATTTTAATTTGCTGGATTTTTTGTATGACATACATGATTGAGTTCAGAGCACACTTGCGTTCATGCATGCGAAAAATGGTTGTGTGTGTCTTTGTGCAATGGGTAGTACTTTTTTTCTTTTCGCGTATAAAAAGAAGTTCAAACAAAAAATGCAAAAGTTCAAAAAATATGGGACAAAAAGAGATCGTTTAATCTACCAGCAAAAAAAATGTAAATACACATAAGAAGTTCTATATATATAAACGTTTTGTGTACGTTTTATCATGTAGGAAGCTATTTTTTTTTAAAAAAAATAGAGTAGTTAAAATTCATTAAAAAAATTCATTATTTTCCATTACAAATGATAACACCAATGAAGTCCAGATTGAAAAAAACAAGAAGTTCAATTTAAGATAGTAGAATAGTTCAATGTATATGAAAAATCCAGATTTTCCTCGTTACTAAATAATAAACCAAGAAGTTCAATTTCAAAAAATGGGGCAGTTCGATATTTATTACAAAAACTCATAATTTTTCCGTTACTAACAAACAAACCAAGAAGTCCAGTTCGAAAAAACGAAGAAGTTCGTCATTTATTACAAAAACTCCTAATTTTCCCATTTCTAAAATACACAAAGAGGTTTGAACATTGAAAAAATGGAGCGGTTTGATGTCTATAAAAAATCAGATTTTTCCCGTTGCTAAATGGTAGCGTCATTTTTTGCATTTTAATTTTTTGGAGCAATTCCATTTTAAAAAAGAAAACCAATAATTTCATATTAAAAAGGGAATAGTTTGATGTATACACCAAACTCAAATTGTTCTTTGTTTCCAAGGGAAATTAAACGTATGAAGTTCAATTTTAGAAAAGGTTGTATGATGTTTACTTAAAAATCATTTTTTTCCTTTAATAAGAATAAAACTAAGAAGTTCAAACTAAAAAACAGAGAAGTTTAGAGATTAAAAACCTAGGATTTACATGCTCAATTTTGATGAGTGTTTTAGGACTTGGGGCTAAAAAAGCGGAGATCAGTTCAAAGTAATGACAGTCTGAAGTCCACGTGCTACATGGTGTGTGTTTCATATGAGAAAAAAAAAAGAAATAAAATGTAAACTCTAAAAGAAATTTTGTGAGAAGTTCAAGTGCTTGGCCAGGGGAAGTTCAAAAATACTTGTGAGAGAGGTTCACCATGTATTTACATGTGCAAAAACATGTTGTTTTGTGAATTAAAATAATTCTCTCAATCCATTATAAATTTAAAACAAAAATGCTCTACATTAAAAAGTTTCTCATATTCAACAACTTTCAAGGTGTATAATTATTCTTATTCCAAAAAATGGTTAAAACAAAATGGTGCATGTTGTTCGAAACAAAATCTCAACCATATTAGAAAAAAGTTATGTCTTTTCAGCAGGTTTGCAAAGGTATATTATTTGTGCAACTCTGATGTATAGGTGGGGAATTACGAACAGAAAAACGTGACAGAAGTTCAAGGTGAAAACGGCGGGAAGTTCAACTGCTACACGGAATGCGTTTCTGAAGAGAATAAAAGAATACAAAACTAAAAGCCTAAAAGGTTTGCTGCTAGAAGTTCACATGCTCCACCCTGCACGGTTCAAGAACTATATTTACGAGACGTCCGTCGTTCATTTACATGTTGTTTAAAAGGAACAACGTTGTTTTGCCATTTTAAAAACTGTTCTCAAACGGCACCGCATTTGTAACACATGTCTACATGAAAAACTTACTCCTATTCATAAGCTTTCCACTGGTATATTATGTGCCACATTTCGATGGACGGTTTAAAATTTTCATGTATACTATTTAAAACATGTTTTTATGTATTAAAAAATTATTATTTGTTGAAAGAAGTTCATAGTGAAAAGAATGAGAAGTTCAAGTACTGCAAGGAATGCATTTCAGGTGAGAATAAAAGTATAGAAAAATAAAAGTTTAAAAGGTTTGTTGAAAGAAGGTCAAGTGCTCTGTCTGGTGAAGTTCAAAAATTCTTGCCAGAGAGGTTCACCTTGTATTTTCATATTCGATTTTTCCGTATAAAAATCGAATACAATTCTTTACTATAAAAATATAAAAAGCTGACGTTCAAATTGAAATAACAGAGAACTTCAGAGTTTATTAAAAGCTAGGATTTACCTGTTCAAAAAATAAAAAACACATCGCCATTTTTTGCACTTTTAAAAACAACTCATAAACGGAAAAATGGTTGCTCGAAGTTCAAGTGCTCGGCGATGAAAAGTTCAAAAAATTCTTGTGAGAGAGGTTAACCGTGTATTTAGATGTCCAAAATACGTAAATAAATATGTTGTTTTGGGGGGTTTTAAAATAATTCTCTCAAACCAGAGAGAAGTTCACGTACTACATGGTGTGTATTTCATACAACAAAAAAATAATAAAGTGAAACAGAGTGAAGTTCAAATAGACATGCCCCAGAAGTTCAACTACTTCACGTAGTGCAAAAATCAACACGTCAAAAACAAAGTGATGTTCAAACAGACATACCCGAGAAGTTCAACTACTTCACGCAGTGCGTTTCCATTCGCAATGAATGCAGAAATCATGATCTCGTCATTTATCTAATTTACTTCAAAACGACAGAAATATCATCTTTGTAAGTTCAAGTCCTCGATCAGAGAAAGTTAAAAAATATTGTGAGAGAGGTTTGTACAAAAAGAGTATCATTTATGTAACACTGACAAAATGGATGAGAAAATTACAAAGGAAAATAGGTCATAGAAGTTCAACGTGAAAACAGCAGGAAGTTCGATTACTATAGTGAATGAATTTGACATGAAAAACTTTTAAAATCGCCGCGAGTATGAAAAAATGATCAATACGGGAAAGTGGCGTGTTTACAATGGCTTTCCATCGGTATATCACTTGCTCAATTCCAGTGAGTGGATGGAGAGCTACAAGTAGTGGATGAAGAGCTACGAGCAAGAAAAGCACGTGAAAAAACAGAGTGAAGTTCAAGTACACGTGCCGAGAAGTTCAGGTTCTTCACGCGGTGCATTTTCGAAGAATCAGTTTCGCGATAAAGCCAGAACGAATGATCTCGCCATTTCCGCAATTACATGAAAACGTCTAGGAATCAGAGAAAACCATCAACATAAAAAAGTTTTGCATTTTTCGTAGCTTTCCATCGGTATATTATTTGCGCCTTTCCGTTAAAGTTTGTAGAAAATACGGCGAAAATAAGTTTTTCGCCATTTTCGAAACTAACTTAAAACAGTAAAGAATTGGGAGAAACAATACATACCAAAAAGTTTCGCATTTGTTCAAGCTTTCCAACGCCATATCATTTGCTGCATTCGGACGCATGGTTAAAAGTTAGCTCAAAAATACGAACTCGGCAGGACTTGGACCATTTTATAAATTACTCTTAAACCATTCAAAATTAGAAACCACTTTAGAAATGAAAAAGTAGCGCATTTTCATAAGCTTTCCAACTCCATATCATATGCCTCAATTGGATTAGCCGTTTAGAAATGACATCGAAAATACAAACTCAGCTATTCGGTTTACGGAATTTTACGTTTTTTCAAATTACTCTTTAACCATAGGGAATTAGAGAAAACTGCCAACATGTGGAAGGAGCGGTTTTGCAGCAGCTTTCCAACACCATATTATATGCCTCATTCCAATAAATGGTTTAGAAATACGATCGAAAATACGATTCACGTTTTTTGTGTGAAGAAAAAACGGTTTTCAAAACTACTCTTAAACCGTTTATATTTTGCCAAAAATTGAAGTTGGGTCATGATATTGGTGCCATAGCTTTCCAACGGTATATCGCAAGCCCCATTTGGGCAATGTTGGCGGAAGTTCAACCAAGTTCACACGGAAGTTCAACGTACTAGTAGCGGGGCAGGTTAGGTTGTGATCAGAAACGGTGCACCTCGATAAAAAAGATAGCCTACCCACCACACGCAGCCCACGATCCTCTCCTGCACCACCGGGGCATCCATCCATGCTCGATCCCCACCCGTCGCCACCGCCCTGATCCTACCGCGCCGCCGTCGGCCCTGGCTCCCGTGCACCGCAGCTGTGCCGTAGATCTCCGCGCGCCGCCGCCGACCACCACATCCAGCGCCACATTAAGATGCAGCTCTCCCTCCTCCCAGATCCAGGCATCAAACCCAGCCCCTTGGGCCACCGGATCCTAGGGTCACCGGTCGAGCACGGCACTATCACTGCCCGTCCAAGCCTGCGTCGGGAGCCAAGCTCCTCCCCGCAGCGTCGGGGTGGCTAACGGCCTGCATCCTCGACCGCCCTTGAACACGCCGCTCCGGCCTTCTTCCACACAGCCGGTGGCAGCTCCGCCTTCCACCAGTTGCCCCGTGCTCCTTTAGTTCATCGCGGTCATCCATTGCAACGCCATCCTCCTCTATCGACGCCAACATCGTCACTAGTGGTGCATCCTTCCTCCCCGCAGCCTAAAGCAATTCACCGCCTCCACATCCCTCCGTCCTCGACCTGCAGCTGGGGGAGGTCTCGACCTGCAGCTGCAGGATGTCTCGACCTGCAGCTGGTCACGTGCCCTGCTGCGACCCACTGCACCAATTACAGCCGGCTTCCCCTATCATTTCCCTCCTGACCTTCCTCTCCGTCTACAGCGATGAGCCCCTGTGAGCAGTGAGTTGTTGTCCGTGTCATCCTCAACCACCCTCGAGCTTGCAAGATAGGTCACTGCCAACGCACGGATCCGATGCATATAGGCCAATGTGTAGTTGAAGAAGATAAAAAAGGGCGCGCGCGAAACAAAATGCGAGAAGTCTGCCTCTCCTTGTTGTTTTTTAATCATGGTGCCATCAATCCATCTGCATTGAGGCCATCATGATGCAGTAGTTGCGTTCGAGACTGGCTACATCCTCAGCGTCGAGGTCTCCATAGCAGGTCGGACTATGAAGCAGTAGCAGGCCAAACTGAAGAAAATAGCAGGTTGATAGATTTGCCCTCATCCAGAGGGGATGCAGGCCACCGCCTCATGTAGCAAAGGTCTCCTCGGCCTGCACACCCATCTCCACACTGCATCATCATTCCAGTCTACGCTCACCTCGCCCGCCAAGTGGAAGTTCAATGTCTCTTGCAAGGTCCGGTCACCTTCGTGTTCATGTCACTGCGAGATGCCGGGCCGCGGCGTCCAGCTGCACAATGGAGTACATGGTGTACATGTTGAGAGGACCACACCGCTGGTGCCCAGAGTCACCAAGCTCCTCCCAAGTGCAGCCTCCCCGAGCTGGTCTGGCCATGGTCCGCCGGGCGCCTGAACTCGAAGAGAGCCTGAACTTTTGTAGCTCGGTTGCTGCATCGAGTTGCTATCTTCCGTATGAATGAGTAGAGAAAAGTCATAGAGAGGAGAGAGAACGAGGAATAAAACGAGTGGGGCTGGTTACTTCTAGGAGATAAGATCCGTTGGTGTAAAAACATGCACGGCTTTATGTATAAAAATGACTATTTGTTTGCAAAAAAGCGTACTGCTGGTGCTACTTTCATTCTATGGATAGTGCACTATTTTTTTCAATTGATGGGTGTTGATATTATGGGAGTTACTACCAAAACACAACTAACCAAACAAAAAATATGTTTCATAAAATAGAATCCCAAGTTCAAAGGATGTTGTTGAGCAAATTCATGCACTTAGGAAAACATAGTTTGAAAGACGTTTAATAAAAAAGGCAGCTTGGAGACGTCAAACAGGGATGTTTGGAAAATCAAAACACTACAAAAAATAAAATAAGTCGAAGTTCATATCTAAAAAGATGGGGAGGTCAAAAGCACTACAAACATTAAAAAAATCTTCGTCGGCAAGTAACATCGAAAGTGAATTTTTTTTACTAGTGAGGTTCAAATGAGACACAAAAGCTTCACCGGAAAGATAGAATTTAACCAATTGTTTAAAGAAATGAAGTTCAAAAACAAATAAACGTGAAGTTCAGACTATTCAACTTGTACGAAAAAATAAGATATTTTCCGTTACTATAAGAATAATACAAATAAGTTCAAATTAAAATAACAAAGCGATTCGATGTTTATGTACCAAGAAGAAAACTTGCCTCACTGAGAAAAATGTTAACTTTGAGATTGAGTAAATTGGAGAGTTCAATAATACGAAAAATAAGATATTTTCCGTTACTATAGGATTATTTAGTTTGAAAATGTGTTGTCTAGTTCTAGTTCTATACTATTTTTCTGAAGTAAAATAATATCCGTGGGGGCAGAAAAATTGGGGTTTTGATATGTTCATTTCAGTTTGAGAACTGTTCCAGAAAAAAATGCAAAAGAAAAATAGAGCAGGCGTTGCATGAAGAATAAAAATGACAAAGTTCAAATTAAAATAGAGAAGTAATCCAATGTATACAAACTCAAATAATTACCGTTTCTAAGAAAAAACTATGAAGTTTAATTTACAAAAAAATGTTTACTTCTTATTTTAAAACATATTGCCTTTCTAAGAATATGACTAAGAAGTTAAAATTAAAATAACAAAGAAGTTCGAAGTATAGAAAAAAACTCAGATTTGTTCCAAGAAGTTCATGTGCACGGTTCAGAATTTATATTGCGGGATGTCCGACTTCCAATTACATGTTTTACAATGGAAAAAATGGCGTCTGACCTTCAATTGCATGTAATTCGACGTATACACAAAAATGTGATAAAAGTTCATAGTGAAAACAATGAGAATTTCAAGTACTGCAAGGAGTGCATTTCAGGTGAGAGTAAAATTATTGAAAAATAAAAGCTTAAAAGGTTTGTTGAAAAGAAGTTCAAGTTTTCTGTCTAGGGAAGTTGAAAAATTCAAGTGAGAGAGGTTCACCTTGTATTTCCATGTTTGTTTTTTCCATATAAAAATCCAATACAATTCCTTACTCAAAAATATAAAAAGATGAAATTTGAATTGATGTAAGAGAGAAGTTTGGAGTTAATTAAAACATAGGATTTACCTGTTCAAAAGATAAAAAAACACAATGCCATTTTTTGCACTTTTAAAAACAACTCATGAACGAAAAAAATGGTTGCTAAAAGTTCAAGTGCTCGACGAAGAAAAGTTCAAAAAAATCTTGTGAGAGAGGTTCACCGTGTATTTAGATGTCCAAAATAAATAAATAAACATGTTGTTTTTGTGTTTTAAAACAATTCTCTCAAACTAGAGAGAAGTTCAATGTGATAACAACCGGAAGTTTAGTACTACATGGTGTGTATTTCATATAAGAAAAATACAATAAAGTGAAACAGAGTGAAGTTCAAATAGACATGCCCCAGAAGTTCAACTACTTCATGTAGTGCAAAAAACAACACGTCAAAAATAGAGTGAGGTTCAAACAAACATGCCCGAGAAGTTCAACTGCTTCACGTAGTGCGTTGTCGTTCGCAATGAAGGCAGAAATCACGATCTCGTCATTTCTCTAATTTACTTCAAAATGACAGGAATATAATTTGTGTAAATTCAAGTCCTCGGTCGGAAAACTTAAAAAAAATATTGTGAGAGAGGTTTGTACAAAAAGAATATCATTTGTGTAACACTGACGAAATAGATGAGAAAATTACAAACGAAAATACGTCACAGAAGTTCAACGTGAAAATAGCACGAAGTTCGACTAATATAGTGAATGAATTTGAGATGAAAAACTTTTAAAATTGTCGCGAGTATGAAAAAACGATCAACACGGGAAAGTTGCGTGTTTATAGCAGCTTTCCATCGGTATATCATTTGCTCAATTCCGGTGAGTGGATGGAGAGCTACGAGCAGTGGATGGAGATCTATGAGCAAAAAAAGCACGTGAAAAACAGGGTGAAGTTCAAGTAGACATGCCGAGAAGTTCAGGTTCTTTACCTGGTGCATTTTCGAAGAATCTGTTTCGCGATAAAGGCAGAACGAGTGATCTCACCATTTTAAAAATTACTTGAAAAGTGCTAGGAATCACAGAAAACCATCAACATGAAAAAGTTTCGCATTTTCCTTAGCTTTTCAACGGCATATTATTTGCCCTATTCTGATAAAGTTTGTACAAATTACGGCAAAAATCTGTTTTTAGCCATTTTTAAAATTGACTTAAAACAATATGGAATTGGGAGAAACAATATATACCAAAAAGTTTCGCATTTCCTCAAGATTTCCAACGCCGTATCATTTGCTGCATTCTGACGTATGGTTAAACAAATAGATCGAAAATACAAACTCGGTGGAACTTGTACCGTTTTCTAAATTACTCTTAAACCGTTTGAAATTAGAAAAAGCTTTCTACATGAAAACGTAGCGCATTTTCATAGGCTTTCCAATGCCATATAATTTTCCTCAATTGGATTATCCATTTAGAAATGACATCGAAAATACAAACTCGGCTGTTCGGTTTGCGATATTTTACGATTTTCCAAATTACTCTTCAACCGTAGGGAATTAGAGAAATCTTTCAACATGTGGAAGGAGAGGTTTTGCAGCAGCTTTCCAACGCCATATTATTTGCCTCATTCCGATAAACGGTTTAGAAATGCAATCGAAAATATGATTCACGTTTTTTGTATGAAGTAAAAACGGTTTTCAAAACTATTCTTAAACCGCTTACATTTTGCCAAAAAAATTAACTTGGTTCATGATACTAGTGTCCATAGCTTTCCAACGGTATATCGCAATCCCCATTTGGGCAATGTTGGCGGAAGTTCAACCTAGCACTGGGAGAAGTTCAGGTCGAACAACTCACACAGTAAAATTGCAAAAAACACAATTTCATCATGACCCGGGAGCAAAATCCGCCAATGAGTGAGATTCCTACTTAAAACCGGTATTTAGTTGCTAAAAACATTTCTAGATTACACTAACATCATATAGAACACGACTAACAAGAATAATTCACGAGGGAAGCCACGGTTGCGAAGATAGCCCGAAGGTCGGGTTTGTACAGAGGGAAGTTCAGGCGCGTTACTTAGGCAGTTCAGGTTGTTATCAGAATATTATTCTTATCCCGTGATCAGAATAGTGTTTATATATAGGGGCGAGCGCCTATATAGGGGCGAGCGACACATTCCTGAACTCGGCGAACTGCTCCCACCAACGTCGTCTAGAAAAAAGGCCACGAGCCCACGACCAGGAACCGCACCAGCTCTCCCCGATCTCCAAGCTCGACCCGAACCTCCCGACCGCCGGTGCCATGCCCCCGCAG
>NC_041388.1:524632741-524644510 GCF_002162155.2 Triticum dicoccoides
GCCACTGGTGTCGCGCCGGCCTTGAACCCGGTGAAGCACCAGCAGACAGCTCCCTCCCTGGATCTTGCGCCACAGACGCCTCCCTCCCTCCCCTGCTTCGATCGCGGCAGCCATCTCCACCTGCTTAAACCACTGTCTCGCCCTGGCCTGGGATACATGTGCCACCGTCCCTGGATCCGCCCACTACGCCGGCCCGCGCCGCCACCTCCGGCACCACCTGCGTGTCCCAGGCGCACTGGATCCCAGCCCCTCCCCCCGCCGCACCTACCCAAGCATCGTGAAATCCCTGCCCCATCGCGTGGCCGAGATCCTCCAGCCGCCGCCATCGAGATCCTCCCCCACCGCCCAAGCCTGCCGCCGTGGGGCCGAGTGCTTCCCTGCCCTGATCCAGCGCAGTTCCCCACCCTGCCTTCTTCCCCATTTGAACGAGTCGAACTGCATGTGCATACGGCGGTGACCGTCCCTTCTCTGTTCAACTTCATTTCGTGTCTTGTGTGGTCGTGTGCACGGTGCCTGGAAAAAGAACGCCAAGTGCCGAGCTCATTGGCAATTCTAGGCAGGCAAAATGCCTATAGTGAACAGAGGGTACTCGAGGTTATGCCTCAGTGTAGTTTTCTGAAAAACTTTTCATTCCTCAAACACGATACATCGCAACCTCATGCCTCCAGCAGAGCGTGAGCTCGTGCTCCTGGACATGGCAATTGTGTTGGTTGCTGCTGCTGCTGCTTCTTACACTACATCTTCAGATTCAAAGAAGTTCAGCTTGGCACCGGATAAAAGTCCAATTTTGATGTGCCTGCTAGCGGCCTCCACCATTCAATGTTTGTGCATTTCTCCCAGCGAAACGTGCACTGTTCGTTTTGTAAAAAAAAGATAGAAATAAAACAACAAAATGCAACTTTTCACACTGCAAAAAAAAATTGAACTTCTCACTGTACAATATAGTTTTTGTTTCTCTTATCCAAAAAAGGAATAAAATTAATATGTTGGATCTATTTATAATAAAAACTAGAAGTTCAAACTTAAAAAACGGAGAAGTTCAATATGTATTACAAAACCAAGAAGGTTAAAATGAAAATAGAGAAGTTCAAAAAAGTTTATCAAAAAAGAGTTTCGTTGTTACTAAATAAAATAATTCTGAAAGGTTAAACTTAAATAACGAGCGACAGAGTTCAAAATAGTTATTCATATTTCTAAAAGGACAACCAAGAAGTTCAAAATAATTTGAGCTTGTATTCAAAATAATTCAACACTGACGATTATATACGCCCCGAAGTATATTTCTAAAAAGCTAAACCGTTATGTTTTAAAATTCATGTTTTAGATATAAATGTGAAGTTCATGTTTTAGAAATTCACAAGTTCACGTGTACCATATACTGAAGAAAATCATCAAGGAAAAAAAGGATCATCTAGGCCATTTCACTGACAACAAAAAAAATGCCTAAAAATGTCGCGAGACAAAAAAATAAATCATAGAAAGTGGAAAAAAACTATAATTTAGTTTTCTAAAAAGTTAGAGCGGATTGATGTCTATAAAAACTTAGATTTTTTCCATTACTAACGAGAAACAAAAGAGAAATCCAAAGTGATAACTGTCAGAAGTTCATGTACTGCATGGTGTGTGTTTCGTATTAGAAAAATACAATAAAAGGGCAAATTCTAAAAGTTTTGTTGGTAGAAGTTCAAGTGCTCGTCGCGGGAAAGTTCAAAAATTCTTCTGAAAGAGGTTCACCGTGTATTTAGATGTTCAAATGGAAAAAGAAAGTATTTCAAATAAACCAGGAAGTCCAAATTATAAACATAGAGAAGTTCAATATTTATAAAAAACAGCTTTCTCTTTGTCACTAAAGAATAAAATTAAAGAAGTTCAAATTAAAATAAAAGGAGTAGTTTGATGTTTACAGGAAACTCAAATTCTTTCCATCCCTAAGAAAAATAAATGTGTGAGGTTCAATTTAAAAAAATTGTTTGATGCTTCTTTGAAAACATATTTTTTCTAAGAATAAGACTAAGAAGTTCAATTCAAAATAACAGAGAAGTTCGAAGTATATAAAAAACTCAGATTTGTTAAGAATGAAAACAAGAAGTTCAAAAATTAAGTAACAAGAAGTTCAACTTTTAATAATACAAAGCTTCACAATTTCATAAAAAAGATTAAGAAAATAAAACCAGGAAGTCCATATTAAAAAGATGGAGAAGTTCGAGGATTATAGAAAACTCAGATTTTCCTCGTTATTAAAGAATGGAAACAAGAAGTTCAAAAATAAAATAACAAGAAGTTCAACTTTGAAAAATAGAGCGCAAAATTCATAAAAGATTTTAGGAAATTCAGATTAATATTCATAAAAAACAAAATATTTTCACTTAACCGAGAGAAGTTTGGATTGATAACTGCGAGAAGTCCACGTACAACACAATGTGCATTTGGTATTAAAAAGGAATAAAAAAGCAAATACTAAATTTATTGTTGTTATAAGTTCAAGTCCTCGACCGAAGAAAGTTAAAAAAATTATATTTAGAGAGGTTTGTACAGAAGGAATATTATTTGTGTAACACTAACGAATGGATGTGAAAATTACAAACGAAAATACGTCACAGAAGTTCAACGTGAAAACAGCAGGAAGTTCAACTACTACGCTGAATGAATTTTAGATGAAAAACTTTTAAAATCGTCGCGAGTATGAAAAGATGATCAACACGGGAAACTTACGTGTTTACAACAGCATTCCATCGGTATATCACCTGCTCAATTCCGGTGAATAGATAGAGAGCTACTTGCAGTGGATGGAGATCTACCAGAAAAAAAACACATGAAAAACAGAGTGAAGTTCAAGCACACACGCTGAGAAGTTCAAGTTCTTCACGTGGTGCATATTTGAAGAATCTGTGTCGCGATAAAGGCAGAATGCATGATCTTGTCGATTTTGAAATTACTTGAAAACGGCCAGGATTCACAGAAAACCATCAACATGAAGAAGTTTAAAAAAATTCGGAGCTTTTGAGCGGTATATTATTTGCCCCATTCCGATAACGTTTGTAGAAATTACGGCAAAAATATGTTTTTAGCCATTTTCAAAACTGACATAAAACCGTAATGAATTAGGAGAAACAATATATACAAAAAAGTTTCACATTTCTTCAAGCTTTCCAACACCATATCATTTGCCGCATTTGGACGTACAGTTAAAAAATTAGCTCAAAAATACGAACTTGGTGGAACTTGTACCATTTTCTAAATTACTTTTAAACCGTTCAAAATTAGAAAAAACTTTTAACACGAAAAAGTAGCGCATTTTCATAAGCTTTCCAACGCCATATTATTTGCCTCAATTGGATTAGCCGTTTAGAAAATGGCATCCAAAATACAAACTCGGGTGTTCCATTTGCGAAATTCTACGATTTTCTGAATTACTCTTTAACCGTAGGGAATTAGAGAAACTTTCAACATGTGGAAGGAGCGGTTTTGCAGCAGCTTTCCAATGCCATATTATTTGCCTCATTCCAATAAACGGTTTAAAAATGCGATCGAAAATACGATTCACATTTTTTGTATGAAGAAAAAACGGTTTTCAAAACTGCTCTTAAACCGCTTAAATTTTGCCAAAAATTTAACTTGGGTCATGATACTGATGTCCATAGCTTTCCAAGGATATATCGCAAGCCCCATTTGGACACCTTTTAGTTGAAGTTCAACCTAGTACTCTGGGAAGGTCAGGCGCGTTACTCGAGAAGTTCATGTTGTGATCAGAATATTATTCTGATCCCGTAAAAATATAGGGTCGCGCTATTCGTCACCCTGGGTGAGGAATAGTTATTCTTCATCTTCCTCCGTTTTACTATCAATGCACCATAATTTTACGTTCCGTAAGTTTTGTCTTATTTCCGACGCAAAAAGGGACCGTAAGAAAATATATAATCGCCGTAAAAAATACTTTATGTTTTGTAAAATTACAAACGTAAAAACATAGTCTAAAATACACATAAACTGCAAATTTTCTTGTCTTATGACCTATATTTTTATTTTTTTATGTCAAATTTTACGTAATCAATAGGAATGTAACTATTTGAATTCGAAACGTAATTTAATTATGAAAAGATCGTAAGATTACCTCGGGTGAAGAATAATTTATTCTGCACCCTCATTGATGAATATATACATAAACACTATTCTGATCACAGGATCAGAATAATATTCTGATCACAACATGAACTTCTCGAGTAACGCGCCTGTGTGTGTGTGTGTCTCATATCCTATAGATTTTGGTCTGCCTTTTTCTTTGCTTACAGAGATGCACCTGATTAGTTTGTTTCACCTGTTTGATAAATAGTATTCTTCACAATATAATTTTATTTCACAGTGTCTACTCAACGAATTGCTTGTGAGTGTGTGTTTTCACGAATGGTGCAGAATAAACTCCCAATTAAATCCTTGGATATATATATATATATATATATATATATATATATATATATATATATATAACTTGTAGAGTTACAAACACTTTCAATTGCAAATGTGTGGTGATCAGGACATTATGTGTTGCTTGGACAACCGAGCTGAGACGGCGATGCCACCACCTACTTGTATATGTACATGACCTCCGGTGATTATTTTTGTGAGTGCCTAAATATATATCCTCTGCTCTTCAAATGGTAGGGTTTGAGGTTTTCATTTCTCCCCCCTTCCAGTTCTTGTGCTGAGCACCTTCAATTCCCCTTTCCCCTGCTTGAAGGAATTGGCGCCTCCGTTAGTGACCCCGAGTAGTGATGCAAGGATGTATTGTTTGATCGTCTCCAAAGATTTTCAAATAGTTATACTTTGATTCACAACTCGCTGTGTTTTACTGTATATGCAGTTTGTTCTTATGAATTTCTCCGAGTTGGTAGATCCTTTAGGCCTTGGTGATAGATGTTCTCGATTGTAATGCCCAGGCCTGTCTGCCGCAATTGCGTGTTCGTTGCTGCTGAGGTTAGAAAATGTATACATCAATTTTTCTTCTGCAATTGTACGGTTGTTTCTGCTTTAGTTTAGAAAAGCATAAAAGTAAGTTCTTTTTGCTTTTGACAGACAGTCATCCTACTTCGTAGTAATCCTGTGCCTTTCGTATTTGCATACTAATCACGAGGCTTTCCTTCATAATGCTAAATTTTGAATTGCTTTGGCTCTATAATTTGTTTGAACTGATCATTTAAGAATTTCAGATAAGCGCATCCAGATCTTTTGACCCTTCCCTGAAAAGGTGTAACATGGTAAATTTGTCGCAACAACGAGCATGGCATTCTTGATAGCTTTTCTCCCTATTATGACTTGCATCTTTCTACCTTGCCCCAAATTAAATTTGATTGGGATAGTTTGATTGAATGTCAAATAAAGATCAACTTTGTCTCTGATCAATTCATGCAAATGGAGGCTGAATAATATTCTGATTATTACTTGCAAGCTATATTCACTGTTTTCGGTTTAACAACTTGCAAGTGTTTCTTGTAAGCCCGAGAAAAAGGACTCATGGGTGGACATCTGCTATAAATTACCTAGGCCTGGTCATCTGCGTGAGTTGCATCTGTCATTTTTCTTCCCAGGTAGAACATTAGTTTTGATTAAAAACAAGGTAGAACATTAGTGTTCTCCGCAGTTTGATGGGAACACTTTGACTTTCTGTAACCCCTAGATTCGGTATTTCCTGATGATTGCTTGCAGTTCCTCTTACTTTCTGGTATAAATAGAGAAAAATGAGGATCTTGTAATTATTTTAGAATGTTCAAGATTCAGGTGTCCATACTGTGCTAACTATGGTCTGTATTTTTGGGGGGAATCATGATGTCATGTCGTGATTACACAATTCCAAGTTGTGGTTCACAAGCACACTTCGCTAAAATACACATAATCGTTTCTTTGGGTTTTCTTCTCATGATATATATACGTAAATCATGTAATTTGCAACCTTGGTAAGTGCACCTCGAGCTGGCTGAAACATGCATGTTCCAATCATGAACGGACAGGAAGGCAGCCGGTGGGATTTACTATTACGTCTCGACCTACTCGGAGCAGGTACGATGAATCCCTTGCACTCTCACTTCTCGAATTGATTTGGTGTGCCTTTTGTGTTGATTTTGGTGTGATTTACCTTTTTGCTTGTAGGAGAGGCCAGGCTGTGGCAGCCGCGGACGTGGCGTCGCGCACGTGGCCTCGACACATGTGAGAATACATCCATGGCAGTCTCGTGGGACGTGCGTCAAGGTGATGGTCGCCGACCCTCCACGCCCACTCTAGGGATGGGAAGTGGCGGGCAGAGTACCTCCCCCGCGCATGTCAGGTTGCTGATCCACCCCTAATTCCATTATACACTGCTACATCGTATCTTTCATCTACTCACAACATTGCAAGATGTGGCATGGCCTAAGAGGATGAGATTACAAAGACTGAGGTGACAGAATCTAGCTGTGTCATGGGCAAGCCGGTTGGCAACATTGTGACATGACATCAGTCGTGTGCGTTAAAATCACGAACAATGGTGCTTGCTTTCATAACCTAATATACTTCTCTCACATGGAAATTATACAAGTATGGTTGTTTATAACTATATGCACTGGACATGTTTTCTCTCTCAGTAATGTGCATGTTTGCTCCATTACTCATTTACCCATTCTGGTAATTTTTTCTCTGAGTTTTTAGTCCACAAACCAATGTTTAGTCTCTGGAAGAAAGTCAAGGTATTATGACGCATATCCTATAGATTTTAGTCTTTTCCTTTGCTTACGGAGATGCACCTGATTAGTTTGTTTCACCTGTTTGATGAATAGTATTCTTCACAATATAATTTTATTTCATAGTGTCTACTCAACGAATTGCTTGTGAGTGTGTGTTTTCACAAATGGTGCGGAATAAACTCCCAATTAAATCCTTGGATACACACACACACACACACACACACACACACACATAATCACTATTCTGATCACGGGATCAGAATAATATTCTGATCACAACCTGACCTAACCCGCTAGTAGTACATTGAACTTTCTTGTGAACTAGGTTGAACTTCCGCCAACATTGCCGAAATGGGGCTTGTGATATACCGTTGGAAAGCTATGGACACCAGTATCATGGCCCAAGTTAAATTTTTGACAAAATATAAGCGGTTTAAGAGCAGTTTTGAAAACCGTTTTCTCTTCGCACAAAAAACATGAATCGTATTTTTGATCACATTTCTAAACCGTTTATCGGAATGAAGCATATAATATGGCGTTGGAAAGCTGCTGCAAAACCGCTCCTTCCACATGTTGAAAGTTTTCTCTAATTCCCTATGGTTAAAGAGTAATTTGAAAAAATGTATAATTTCGTAAATCGAATAGCTGAGTTCTTTTTTCGATGTCATTTCTAAACGGCTAATCCAATAGAGGCATATGATATGGCGTTGGAAAGCTTATGAAAATGCACTACATTTTCATCTTGAAAGTTTTTTTCTAATTTTGAATGGTTTAATTGTAATTTAGAAAATGGTCCAAGTCCTACTGAGTTCGTATTTTCAAGCTAATTTTTTAACCGTGTGTCCGAATGCAGCAAATGATATGGCATTGGAAATCTTGAACAAATGTGAAACTTTCTGATATGTATTGTTTCTCCCAATTTTTTACGGTTTTAGGTCAGTTTCGAAAATGGCGAAAAACTTATTTTCGCCGTAATTTCTACAAACTTTATCGGAATTGGGCAAATAATATACCGTTGAAAAGCTACGGAAAATGCGGAACTTTTTCATGTTGATGGTTTTCTCTGATTTTTAGCCGTTTTCAAGTAATTTCAAAAATGGCGGGATCATGTGTTCTGCCTTTATTGCGAAACAGATTCTTCGAAAATGCACCGCGTGAAGAACCTGAACTTCTCGACGCGTGTACCTGAACTTCACTGCTCATAACTCTCCATCCACTCATCGGAATTGAGCAAGTGATACACCAGTGGAAAGCTGTTGTAAGCACATAACTTTCCTATGTTGGTCATTTTTTCATACTCGTGATTATTTTAAAAGTTTTTCATCTGAAATTCATTCAGCGTAGTAGTTGAACTTCATGTTGTTTTCACGTTGAACTTCTGTGACGTATTTTCGTTTGTAATTTTCTCATCCATTCGTCAGTGTTACACAAATGATATTCTTGTTGTACAAACCTCTCTCACAATAATTTTTTTAACTTTCTCCGACGGAGTACTTGAACTTATAACGACAACAAATTTAGCCTTTTCATTTTTATTCTTTTTTAATACAAAATGCACACCATGTAGAACGTGAACTTCTCGTAGTTTATCAACCTGAACTTCTCTCGGTTACGTGAAAATATCTAAGTTTTTTGTAAATATTAATCTGAATTTCTTAATCCTTTTTTGTGAATTTTGAAGCACTCCATTTTTAAAAGTTGAATTCTTGTTATTTTATTTTTTGAACTTCTTGCTTCCATTGTTTCATGTTGGATCAACCTCTCTAGCAACAACTTCTGTCACAAGAATTTTTGAACTACTGTCATGTATTTTTGTTCAACCTCTCTCACAAGAATTTTTGAACTTCCCCGGATAGAGCACTTGAACTTCTAGCAACAACTTTTTTAGAAGTTATTTTATTTTTGAACTTCTTGTTTCCATTCTTTAATAACGAGATAAATCTGAGTTTTCTATAATCATCAAACTTCTGCATCTTTGTAATTTGGACTTCCTTGTTTTATTTCTTAATTTTTTTCTATGAAATTTTGAAGCGCTCTATTTTTAAAAGTTGAACTTCTTGTTATTTTATTTTTGAACTTCTTGTTTCCATTCTTTTAATAACGAGGGAAATCTGAGTTTTCTATAATCATCGAACTTCTCTATCTTTTTAATATGGACTTCCTCGTTTATTTCTTAATCTTTTTTTAAGAAATTTTGAAGCGCTCTATTTTTTAAAAGTTGAACTTCTTGTTATTTAATTTTTGAACTTCTTGTTTTCATTCTTTAATAACGAGGAAAATCTGAGTTTTCTATACTTCTCCATCTTTTTAATATGGACTTCCTGGTTTTATTTCTTAATATTTTTATGAAATTTTGAAGCGCTCTATTTTTAAAAGTTTAACTTCTTGTTATTTAATTTTTGAACTTCTTGGTTTAATCTTTAGTATCGGGGAAAATCCAAATTTTTTAAAAAGGGGAAAATATTTTGATAACTTTTTTGTTGTTTTATTATTTTAATTTGAAATTATTAGTTATTCTTTAGAATGAGAATCTGAGATTTTTGTCAAATTTGAACTTCTTAGTTTTATTCTTTAGTAACGAGGAAACTCGAGTTTTTTTAACCTCTTTGTTTTAAAATTTTGAACTTCTTGTTTTTTAATAATGTGAAAAATCCGAATGTTTTATAGACATCGAACTTCACCATTTTAAAATTTGAACTTCTTAGTTTTATTGGTTAGTAACGGAGAAAATGCTTTTTTTATATAAAACAATGATACCGTGCAACAGTTACTTTAATTCAAACTTCTAGTTTTTATAGAATGGGGAAAATCGGTTTTTATACAAGCTTTTGAAATGCTCCTATTTTTAATTTGAACTTCTCTGATATTTTTACAAACGGGGAAAATTCCGTTATAAATATTTTTTAACTACTTTTTTTTAACTTCTCGCTCAAAATTTTTTAACTTCCAAATTTGTCTTTATGATATTAAAACTTCATTTTTTTAACATTGACCTGCTTCGGTTTTAAAATTTGAACTTCTTATAGAATTTTGTCGCGACATTTTATGCATTTTTTCCTTTTCGGTGAAACGGGTTAGGCGGTCCCTTTTTTCATTTGATCATTTTTCTTCTGTACGTGGTACACGTGAACTTCGAAATTTTCTGAAACATGAACTTCGCATGCTACTATTTTTTTTCATGAAACTCCATAGTATTTATTCTTTGAATTCCATGATTTTTTGTTTTACATTTTTTTTGTTTGAACTTCAATGTTCATTACACCTGACTTTCGAAATCACACCTTTTTATACACCTTTTTATTAGATTAGAACCGATAGTGCACCGAGAGGAGAGAAGCGGTAGCTGCTGCACCAAGAGAGGAGGAGAGCAGATGATGTTGCATCACAGAGAGAGGCAGCAGGTCAGCATCGGCAAACTCCACTTCTGAACGTTTTGGGCATGCTCTCAGTCTCAGGTTTTCAAATGAAATACACGCACGTCCATGCACGAACAGCTAGCATCGGCCGCGGCAACGCGTCTTCCTCCAGCAAACCGAACTTCCCTCCTGTGTACAGAATGCATGATTTAAGCCCTCAAAAACCACCAGAGAATCTTGTAATGATTTTTCAACCATTACACACACTCATCTTATGGGAAAGCTTTTCAAATATTAGATTTGTAGCATCACATACAGACAAAAACTTGCATAAAATCAGTTAGTGCTACCTGTTTGAACAAGTTGAAATGAGGCAGATGATGCACTACCTCCACTGAGAACTAATTAGAGAGAGAAAGAAGTGCTAAGAACATGCACATGTGTGGTTCTTGGTGGCACCACGAATGACTTTTTAGGCGGCGAGTAATACATGGGCCAGCAGTTGTACTGACAAGCAGTGGCTGATTGGTCTGCATGGGAGACAGGCCATAACGGTTGCGCTGCTGCTGCACATAGGAGCGCCGTCAGCTTCGAACAAACTTGCATTTTTCACAATGTTTTGTAAACAAATTGTAGTTCAACTATGCTCAAACTAATTTCATCCATCACATCCAAGTACATTTTTCAGAAATCAAATATACAGAAACAATTTTTGCAAGCAATTTTCTTTCAAATTCAAAGAAGTTCAAATCCTCCTGAAGAGAGGGTTGGGTGAACAGAGGAAAGATCTCGGCCTCGTCGGAGCATCCTGGCAGTGTGATCCGGGCACTGCGGAGGCGAACATCCTGGGGCCGTGTCCTTGAACGGCCCGAGGCAGTGGGGTTGAACGGCTTTGTGTGCCGCCGCAGCCACGGAAGGAGGTGGGGGAAGGGGTGGGACGCCGGAGGTAGAGAAGGAGAAGAGGAGGCTCACCGGAGGGGAGGGTTGCGGGGTTGACCGGATCCGGGTCGGAGCAAGCGGGAGGGGGGCGCCCAGGTTGATGGCGTTTGGGGTTGGACGACGGCGGTGGTTGCGGCGAAGTGCCGCGCGCGGAGGTCGAGGAGCAGGGGCGTGGTGCAGAGGAGGCCGGAGGTGGCAGTTGCGGCACGATTTGGGGAGGGAAACTGTGGTGGTGGCGCGACCGAGGAGGGAGGCGGCGGCGGCGGGGCGATCTGGTGCGGGCCGATGGCGTCGCAGGCCAGGGAGGGAGGCGATGGTGAGATTGGGAGAGGTTAGGGGAGGGGGTCATGGGGGAGCGGGTGGGTGGTGTTTTTTCCCTTCTACCGATCGGGGTCGGGTGGGTTTCTCGCGATCTCAGGAATGTACTGTCGCTTCTATATAGGGCCTTGTGATCCAAATAACTATTCTAATCCCAGGATTAGAATAATGCCACCCTATATATATATATATATATATATATATATATATATATATATATATAGGACAAATGTTTCCCACAAGCAGTAGTAGTTACCACCACTTGCATTTTGTATGTTGTATATAGTATCTGTCAAAATTGAGAGTATGTACGTGTAGTATGTAGTATATAACAATGATTAGGTAGTATATATACTAATTTTTAGGTAGTATATACCATGTTTTGAGTATGCTCTTTTTTACGTACAAATATGTATGTATTTCATAAATATAACAAAAACTATGGG
>NC_041388.1:524644906-524651217 GCF_002162155.2 Triticum dicoccoides
TTTCTATACTTCCGAGAGTATGTACTCCCATCTTCAATATACCCTGTAGACGCATTAATTATACCGCTTTATCATTCTTAATATACTTCATTAAATATTTTAGGATATCCAATACAAGTTTTGTGGAAAAAAAATATCATTTTTGACGTACTTTTTGCAATATACATTTTCACATACGAACAAATCAGTATATATGTAAACCTTTAAAAATATGTAGACTCACATAATTTTTTTCATGAAAATCATTTTAAGGTATCTAGTAGTTAATAATGAAGTATATTAAAAATAATAAAAATGTACAAAAGATTCATCTATGTGGTATATGAGGAGCGGGAGTACGTACTCTCAGGAGTATACAATCATTTTCCTATATATATATTTAGGCAATCACAGAAATAATCACCGGAGGTCGTGTACAGATACAAGTAGGTGGTGGCATCACCGTCTCAGCTCGGTTCAATTGCAATTGTGTTGTGATCAGGACATTATGTGTTGCTTGGACAACCGAGCTGAGACGGCGATGCCACCACCTACTTGTATCTGTACACGACCTCCGGTGATTATTTCTATGATTGCCTAAATATATATCCTCTGCTCTTCAAATGGTAGGGTTTGAGGTTTTCATTTCTCCCCCCTTCCAGTTCTTGTGCTGAGCACCTTCAATTCCCCTTTCCCCTGCTCGAAGGAATTGGCGCCTCCGTTAGTGACCCCGAGTAGTGATGCAAGGATGTATTGTTTGATCTTCTCCAAAGATTTTCAAATAGTTATACTTTGATTCAGAGCTCGTTGTGTTTTACTGTATATGCAGTTTGTTCTTATGAATTTCTCCAAGTAGGTAGATCCTTTAGGGTTACTAACTTAGTGTGAACAAATGTTTTGTCGTGTTCATGTAGTTTCCAAAAATGAAGAAGCTTGTCGAACTGATGACAAAACACCTATAGTACGTGCAAAAATTACTACTTCCTCATTTACAGCAAACTCGTTGATACGACAAAGGAAAAATTTTGGGTGGCAAGGTATATGATTAGATCATGTATAATCTTCTAGATGCATTTTTTCTATGCTTCCATTGTGTTCTTTAGACATGCCTCTTTTTGTTATTTTACATCAGTTAACTGAAGTTCATATTATTCCTTTATCTGATTATAGCTTCAAAGTTTGATTATAGCAGAGTCATTGATACGACATACACAGTTTGTGAATTTACCTACTACTACGAGTTACGTCATATAGCAATGTTTTCTTGCCTAGAAAAATATTACATGAAAGGCCTAATGTCTTGTGAATGTGTATAGTAGCTACAAGTAGGTGGTCAAACTGTACACCTTCTTTAAAGCATGAATAAGGTGCTAGCTTATGTGCTGCAGTTCCTTTGCATTGTTCAGATGCAATGTGTTTTCGCTCAGCGGGAGCACTTCTTCTGATTATTTATAATTTTTAGTTTGGTTCTTATAATTGTAACACAATTTTTGCCACTTGGAGTCTATAGCATCCCCCTTTTCTCACTGGAAATGACATGTAAGAACAAACCAGTTCCAGTTCTGGCATAGTTCTGATGGTTGAAGTGTATGTTTATATGATTTAGCATATGCATGGGAGTACCCGCTAAATGATGAACCATACTATATCGTGTTAGCTCCATCTAGCTTTATTATTTGGAATTCTGTATCTAGCTTTTATATGTTGTATTCCCTTTCGCCACGTCTACATGTTTGATGAAGCTTTTTTCTGATTGCAAAGTATGTGCAAGTCAGTAGTGAACACTCTATATCGTTGTTCCAAAAAAGTAAGTTTCAGCAATTTCCGCAACAATTCATGTCCGTTCCATGTAGTAGTTTTGGCGGAATTATATTGATGATTTTCGTTTACCTTCATATTTCCTTAGTTTTCTTAGCAAACACAAAAATCTTTGCGTCTTGAAGCATTGATAAAAGCGAACATAATTCATGATACAAGCCTAATACTGTGAAAATATTTTTACGGTTCACTATTCCTATGAGGGGAGTGAGTGGAGACAGCCATGAGTTGCTCAACATGTCGAGCAGCGGCCGCCTATGAGGAGAGTGAGTGGAGACGCACAAATATGTGTGGCGGAGGGGCGACGGAAGCTCAAACGGAAGATTCATCGCCAACATCGAAGAAATCTATGGCCTGATCGACCCTAAAGCTCCTACATGAACGCGAAGGTGTGTCATTATTAAGAAGTCTAGTCTTTGGAAACTCAGCATGCTAGGAAATTCTCTCTGGCCAATTTTGTATGTACTTGGGAGCATTGCTAATTTCTGTCAACGCGAATGATATTTGGACTATTTATATAGCTACCATGCGATGAACAAATTGTTGGATTAATGTAACACTCCTGAATAGATTGGTATGTGTGCCATGTCATTTCGTTTGGTTTACACTACCATAATCATTTTGTCAGTGCCTGATCTATTAAAACTGATTTGAGAGAAAATGCTTCCAAAATGTTATCTTGATAGCAACATTGTAGCTATTTTTTCGGGCATGTATGATTAAGCATAGGTGTCAATTTTGGATGCATGATAGATTGTTAGCTGTTTTGATTCCATATTTTAACGACTATTGAGAATTATGATGGGCTTGGATTAGAGGACTGGATTGTTGCAAATGGTTATGGTGTGAATCTGATTCATACTAAAGGGACTCTTGTGGTTGCAGGTGACCGGGGCAGATTGCCGGCATTCGCCCCACTATGGGCAATCTATGTGATGATCTGCTCTCCGCAATCGAAGCCAGGAATGAGCGGCAAGATCTCTTCGGGAATGGCTGATGAGGAAGAATTGACTGTGGGGGAATGGTGGATCTAGGTGGAGTTCGCTTTAGCCAGTGAGGGACGAGCTTGAGTTGTGTAGGGGAAGGGAAGCCACCTGCATGAGTCAGACATAATAAATCGGCTCGAAAATGACTCTGTTAGTCCAGAATCTCGTCTTGGACGACCCATATGGTGGACTGACATTCGATCCAGTGTGAAAGTGCCTCACATAGTCATGTTTCATGGACTTCGGATGTGGGCCATATTCACTGTTCAAAAGAAGCATACATAGGTTATTAGTGGCCTATGTGTGTTGGGCTGTAAATCCCGGGGCAACTTGATGGGAGGGATAACGAGCACACCTGTGCTCCAACACATAATAGAGTGCATATAACATGGCTTTCTCACGACTTATGCCACTAATAAGAAGTCCTTTCATTTTAGATCATGAGTTGATGAAATTTATTCCTCAATATATATGATAATTTAGGATGTACCCAAATCTCTCACTTTTGACTTTAAACAAATCGTACTACTTTCTTAGATAAATGTGTTTTGAATAAACTATTTTTATCATAGGCATATTTAAACAGTTGATCAAGTCTCCGGTCAGTATCACATGTTCATTCTATGGAATGTGACTATGTCACAATCTTGCTTCAAAAGTTTACCTTGAAAACTAATTGTATAGACAGATGTCACCCTAAATTCTTATCTCTCACACGGCGTTTGGTATCCTTTTATGGGGCACATAAGTTATCTATTACTCCATCCGTTTCCAAATATTTGTCTTTCTTAACATTTCAAATGAACTACGACATACAGATGTATGTAGACATATTTTAGAGTGTAGATTGACTCGTTTTGTTTCATATGTAGGTACTTGTTGAAATCTCTAAAAAGACAAATATTTGGGAACGAAGGGAGTATAATCTATAGGATGGCCAACTGGAGAAGTCATGGGACGTGGGTGAATAAAATACGAAGAAGAAAGGATCATGAGAGAGGGAGGGGGAGAGAAAGATGAGGAGATGCATTTATCTACCACATCACTAGCATGAAATGTCTTCACATGTAAATAGTTTCCTATTATTTTTGTTAGCATATTTCTCGGTGTACATATACTTTGTTAGCCCGTGGCAACGCACGGGCATTGTACTAGTATATACAGTTATTGTTAAGTAATAGTTTGTGTGTTGCCACAAAATAATAACAAAAACTAATATAAAGACATTGATTAAGAGCGTTGGCAAAGCTACAATAGACTGGTTGTAGTTGGACGGGTCAGGCCAAACAGATGAGCACAAAAACTATTTGCGCCATGCTGGTGACATTGCTAGTTGGAGAGTATTTACTCGTGTGCTCGACGGGACATAGTTCAGTTGACCTCAGCGTAGCTACACCATTTTATGGGAACGTAGGTTGTGCAATAATCCAACTCATGCGATCATACAACCAAACCAACTGGATTTTTTTCTAAAAAGAACCAAACCAATTGGATAGGCGCCTGATTCAGATAGGCGCTCTCCCACCTCCATTTAAAGGGACTGACTAAATGTCAATCGATTGAATATTGTATTTGGGTTAGTCACTTTTGATTGTTTACCATTTCTTTGGGCAATGACCATTAGCAGCAAGTAATCACGCAGCCACCGGAGTTGATGCACGCCACGACGACTCTCCTCCATGCTGTTGGCGCCGGTGTCAATGCCTAATAGGCAACTATTCTGTTCAAAAAAAAAGGCAACTATTTCGCAAAAAAAAAGCCTAATAGGCGACTCATACATTAACTTTAATTGCTGGCTACAGACACACATGCATACACGGAAAGCAGCTCCATATATAACAAGCATAACTACGTATGTATCTACTGTACGTATATGCGAAGGCCAAATGCAATACACTCCCTTCCACGTAGCTCATATAAAAAAAGAGATAAATAGCACATAACACGCAGCGCAAATACCAGTCAACTACTCACCATTTTTATTCTTACAGCTATTATTTTACCACTGGTCCTAGTGTGCTATGACAAAATATAGCATAAGCATCTAATACTCAGGGCCGGCCCTGAGGGGGGGAGGGGGGGGGGGACCCCCGATTAGGAAGGGCCCCCGATGTGTGATGTTTAGGAAAGATTTGTGATTTTTAGGAAGAATTATTTTCCATGCGACAGATAGATTTGATTCTAAAAAAGGGAAAGAATTCTTCCCATGTAACGGATCGCCTGATTTTTAGTGATGTTTAGTAGGCAATAATACTTTCCCATGTAACAGATGGACTTATCCCTTCTCAAAAAGCGGAAAGAATTATGACAGATCCATTAATTCAGGCATTGCCGCATGACGCGCGTGGTCTTCTCGGCTTCTATTTCTTCTCTTCCGCAACTGGCAACCAATCAGCCATGGTCACCGCATGTTGCCCGCCTCGTCTGATTGTGATTTCGGCTGCTGTACGCGATTAGTGAAGGAAGGTAATGCGATTTTCAAGTTTCCATCAACCTCCACTTCAACGCAAATCTTCTCCTTTTTACAGTCTTTTCAGATTGTTCGGTTTCTGAAGTTAACTAATCCTCGTATATACCTCTTTCTCGCACTCCGGTTTCTTGTAGTGATTGGGAATAGAATAGGGAAACTCGGATTTCTGTTCGTGACTTGTAAGCAGCAGCAAAAGCATACAATTTCAATCCTTCTAGCCTTCCAGGTACCTTATTCCATGCCTCTTATATATGTCTATTTAATTAGCAGTGTTCTTAATTTCTTTTATCATATGTGTGTATACTAATTAGCAAGAATGCTATTAAGTTAGCAAGATTTATCTAGAAATTATCCATGACAATGCGGAAAAAAAAAAGAAAACATGCACATGAGTTGATGGTCCCAGAAAAGTACTTCTACTGCTTCCGTGCAAAATAAAACAAAGTACTTCCAAAAACTCCGAGGAATTAGCTTTAGTCGTTGTTGAACAACAACCTAGCGAAACATTATAGGTCAAAAAATATTTGAGTAGGCACGGAAGTGTTACTAATTCACCTAATAATTGATTAGCAAGAGCCGCCAAATTTTATGTAAATGATTATGACCCTGGTTTTTATAATAGTCGAGATGACAAGGCAACATAAATTATAGTGTAAAGTTTATTTATTTGCAATTGAAATAGCAAAAAAATTATGTTGTTTTAGGGCCCCTTTTAGTTTTCTCGCCCCGGGCCCCCGAAATCTCAGGACCGGGCCTGCTAATACTCCCTCCGTCCCAAAATAAGTGTCTTAACCTTAGTACAATTTTGTACTAGCTTCACAAAGTTGAGACATTTATTTTGAAGCGGAGGGAGTACTAAATAAACACATAAGCATTTATCTAAGAGAAAAGCATAAGCATCAGTATGGATCCGAACTACAGTGCATGTTTGTTACTAGCAAAATACGACATGCAGTGCATATTTGTTAGTACTTCCCGTCATGCATGGATGGATCCGACGTGCATTACCATTGGTCAACCATGACTAGGATTTCCTGATGGATAGATACAAGTACTAC
>NC_041388.1:524651389-524700281 GCF_002162155.2 Triticum dicoccoides
CCTGGCAGCCTAAAAAAATGCAAAAAAGAATTATCTTGTGTAGTTACTCTACTCCTATGTATATTAAACATTAAAGATGCTAATTGATGTTTTTTATGGTCATACATGACATTTTCATTTTTCATTTTGAGTGATAAGGTTCGCACCCCCATGGCTCAAACTCTAGGTCCGCCACCGAGTACTACGAATACATGAATGCAATTCCGAATAAATAATAATAACAAACAATGAAAGCAAATACAAAACTAACCCTTCAAGAAGAAGAAAAATAAAAATAAATTAAAAAATAAATGGCAAAAATTGCACACTATTTACGCAGAAATTGAGATTATGTATAATATGCAAGAATAAGCAGATAATAGGGGAACTTTCATAAAAAGGGAAGTTTGCAAAGTAGGAATGAATTAGTGGCACTGGTATTACCATTGAAGAAGAAATAAAATTTAATTTAATTTAATACAAAATCAAAATAAGGAAGTTTGTAAGAAAGAATGAGTCAGTGGCTTTGGTATTACATAAGAAAAAGAAATGAAATAAAAACCTAAGACAAAATAAAAGTAAAAAAGGTTTTCTAAGAAAGAAAGAATTAGTAGCACTGGTATTACCCTTTAAGAAGAATGAAAATGAAAATAAAATATGAAGCAAACAATGAGAAAATTTGCACACAATATACAAATTGCGCTTTTTAAAAATATGTAAGAATAAACATATAATAGTGGATTTTTTCAAAAAAAAACTAAGAAGAAGCGAATTGGTGGCATTGGTATTACCACTAAAGATGAGCGAAAATAAAAAACACTAAATTGAAATCAAATAAAGCTGTTTTTTTAGAATGAAAGAATTAGGGATTTTGGTACTAACCTTTAAGAAGAAAGAAAATGAAACACAAACTAAAATGAAATCAAAATAATGAGGTTTTCTAAAGAAGATTAAATTACTGCATTGGTATTACCATTTAAGGAAAACAAAAATAAAATAACTAAAACAAACAGTGAAAAAATTTGCACAAATATACACAAAAATGGCGAGTTTTTATAGTATGCAAGAATAAGTATATAATATCTAGATTTTTCGAAAATAAGAAAATGCCATAGTAAAAAATGAATTAGTGGTGTTGGTATTACCATTAAAGAAGAAAGGAAATAAAACAAAAATTAAACCTAAATGAAAATAGTGAAGATGAATTTGTAGCTTTAATATTATCCTTTGAGAAGAAAGAAAAATAAAAAAACTAATTAAAAAATCAGGGTTTCCAAAAATGAATGTATCAGTGACACTGGTACTACCCTTTAGGAAGAAAGAAAATGGAAAAAAATGCACACAATATACAAAAAAGTGCACTTTTTAGAAATATGGAAGAATAAGTATATAATAGTGGAATTTCGCAAAAAAAATAGTGGCATTGGTATTACCCATGCAAATAAAAAAGATAGTAACTAAAACAAAATCAAAATAATAAAATTCTATAAGGGACAATGAACTAGTGTCATTGGTATTACCTTTAGAAAGAAGAAGGAATGAAAACTGGAACTTGCAGACAACTTTGCACTAAAAGTACACTTTTCAGTATGCAAAGAATAAGCATGTAATAGTGAAAATTTGCATATATTTTATAATAGTGTATATTTTTAAACTTACTCAACCTCTCAAGAATACCCACAAAAGAAAAATAAAATAAAAACTGACTAATAATAATAAAAAACAATGAAAAACATAAAAGTACAAAGTGGGAGAGGAGGAGGGCTGGGTCACAAAGGTAATGGGCTTCAGGGTGATATGGAATTGATTGACCCAAATATGTGGTCAGTCAACCAGCCCAAAACAACTCCAGAAAAAATAGGAGCACAAATCTTGAATCAAAAATCAACGGCCAAAAAAATCGACTTGCCAAAATCAAGTTTCAGGCGACTTATGTATAGCTAAAGTGTCATTTAAATGCTCCACCTCACCGTTGTCCCAATGTGGAATTTAATGGCGCCTGATATTTTTTATAGAATAGATACGATATATTCTAGTTGAATTGAGGCATAGATATTACTCCCTCTGTAAACAAATGTAGGTAGTACACACTTCATCAATTTCTTCAGTTCTAGCAACGGCTACATGTGGGACTGCTTGTCTAGAATTAACGGGGAAGTCCCAACGGCAGAGGAGCTTTCCTTCTGGTATGGTGGCTTTGTGGTGAGCGGCAACTTGCATGATGCCTTCGCCATGCCAACTTCCATGGCTTCATCGGTAACGATCTCCTTTGAATTCTAAATCTCAGGAGCGTACTCCTCGTCTGAGCCTCACAAATTTGTGTTGTCATGACAAACACATAATTAACTTGTTCAAGGTATGTGTGTATTAACTCACCGATCAATGTTTATACTACTACCTCTCTCTCAGTTTACAGAGCGTGCGCGTGTTCCTAGGTCGTCAATTTGACCAACCTAATACAAGTCATATATTACAAAAAATATATCAATATAAACTTCAGATGTTCTATTTTCAAACCGTATAATTTTTATGTTATATAGTTTATATTAAGGTGATAAAATTCGCAACCTAGGTATATGCGTAGGAGTTGTAAACCGAAACGGAGGTAGTATTGTGATTGTAACTAATATGATGTCGATTGTATGTTGCCATCGAGAGTGTCAAAAATGAAGGTATCGATCTTCTGCAATATGCATAAGAAAATGTAGAATTGTCTTTCTTCTCAATTATCGATATACTTTGATCTTCTAAATTAATCTTTAGATACTTTCATAGCGAATAGAACAATCTTGCATATATGATGAAACTTTTAGTGATGATGTCAATGCATATTCAATCATCAACCCTATGCAATTTTTTTATAAAGTTAAGATTGCTTCCATACTCGCATGCAGAATATGAAGTATCGTCATTTTTTAATTACTTGGACAATAAATTTCCTAATTCATCATTAGTGTCATCGCCTCATCCTCGAATACACCTCCTCTTCACCTACAATCATGGCATGCATACTCTCCTTTGTTGCTCTGCACGCTCCACTTATCCCCGAGGCCTCCTCTACTAGCCCCTCTAACATGACGCTCAGCTTGTGATGGCCCCATCAATACACACCTGATATTAGCAACACCAATGCACACCTTCGTCTCCAACGTGTTCCCGGGCTTAGCAAACTTGGTGTGGCAGCGTGTCTATGACGACTTTGACAACATCATCAGTTTCGATATCGGCACCCTCCTCAATGACGGTCTCAATTGTGTATGTGTGTTTGTGAAGGATGCATCATTGTGCCCACGACCTCCATGGCACTTCATTGCGGCTGCAGCTTCAGGCGTGGCTACCTCGCCACCAACAACCCCGACCTTGACATTGACAAAGACTTCCCCTCACACGGCTACCCCAACCATGACTACACCATCACATGATCTCTGTTGTCTCGACATTGCAACGAAGTGCTATCGCAACACCTGAGTTCTCAATCGACTTCTTATACCGTCGTAGAAACCGCCATGTGTCGTTGTCCACTGCACCTCCGGTATGACTGTGGGATGACATCCTATTGGCTTCTTACCTTTGGCTTCCTGTCCAAACTGATCATCTACAACCCGTCGTTGTACATGAACTAGCTACGACTATAGAGCATTATATATTTGGTTGTTACGGAATGATAAGATAGAGATATCATCATGTGATCCTATCTTGCAGTACTACAGGGGATTTGGTATTTACTTTACTTGTATGTGAATCCTTTGTAGTATATGTATGTTTACTCTGTCCTCTCGAGACACACAGCACATTACTTTCTTTTTTTTAAACACAGGTATAAATACATACACTCATATACATTCATCCTTATGAACACACTCACACATTCTATGGACATTTCTAAGATACTGAGCCGACAAGTCTTGAGATTGAGGGGGTGTATGTTTCAAAAGTTTTAGGATTTTTTCTAGTCCCAGGAACTAATAAAAAAAGACTCTCCAATAAAGTCTTTTTCTAATCCTTGTAGAAAAAGTCCCTCTCGTTTGGTTCCTAGAGATTTTTTAGGGACTTTTTCTAGTCTCTGAGACTAAAAAGTCCGTGAACCAAACACCCAGTGAGGAAATCATCGAACAACTCAACTAGAGGGTCGTTCAGAAATACAATACATTCGTCGTCTCGTTTATTCCATGGAGAATAGCTAGCAGGGCAGCAGATAAACCGTTGTAGTACTCCGGAACGGTCAACGGTGGGTGCGTACGTGCGAAAACGTAGGGCAGCGCTGCTCTAGGCTCTACATAGCCTCTGGAGCAGCGCGGACCGGAGGACGCCGTCGCCGTCGTCGTCCTGTAGAGCAGCGGGCACGTCGACGACGACGTCCTGCACGGTCACGCCCTCCACGCGGTTCACGCACGCGTGCTGCACCTGCAGCTCTAGGGACCGGAGCGCGCTCATCAGCCGCGCCGGCGCGTGCGGGGCTCGTCCCGAGCTCATCACGCGCACAGCCGCCGCGTCCTTCCCCACCATCCGCACCTCCACCACGTCGTCGCCGGCCAGGTGATGCAGGGAGGCCCCGGAGTGGCCGCTTCGGGACGAAGAAGCGGACGCGTTCGCCGTCTCCCACCTCGCGGCCGCCGCCTGCCGGCCCTCTTCCTCGAGCCGCGCGACGCAGGACCGCAGGTCGGTGATGTAGGCTACGGCGTCGGCGAGGAGGGAAGCCTTGTCCATGCGGGACACCCTGGGCACGGCGGCGCGGAGGTCGCAGAACCGACGATTCAGCTTGTCACGGCGCTGCCTCTCGGCCTCCACGTGGCTGACGGTGGGCCCCTCAGGCCGCGGCCCGGGCTTCCGCCCACGCCGCTTCGTCGTCGATGCCTCGAGGCTCTCCCCCGGAAGCTCGGAGTCCGGCGACAGCGAGGAGCTCCCCGCAGGCCACACGCAATCTCCGTCCTCGCTCTTGGCCGGCACGACGGTGTCGCCGACCAGCCATTGCTCGGGGACCTCGCAGGAGGCGAGCTCGAAGACCTGGTGGTGGTGCCCCTCGGCGGCGGAGAACTGGGAAGGCGGCGATGACGGGAAGAATGGGGCGTACGGGGAGAGAAGTTCGTCCATGGCCGGCGCGTACGTGAGTGTCGCTCCGCTAAGTGAAGAGCTCGAAGTGGGAAATTAGCCAAGGGGTGTGGGCGTCTTTTGTACTGGTGAAGTGGTGACACATTTGCGGTTAAGACCTCGCTTAAATGATGTGTCGCCTTAAAGGTAGATGCCCTTTCCGATTTGCATTCCTCCCGCGAAAAACATGTCCGTTAGTTTCGGATTGGAAGTCTGTCGCTAGCTAACTAGCAGACATAGTCATTTATAAAAGAAAAAGTTTTCCTTGAAGTAAGTTGCGTGGATTTTGAATTTGGGTCAGTCTGAGTGGGTGAGAAGGAAGCACACGACGCCGGCAAGGCCTTGGCCAGGAATGAGCCGTAGTAGGCGGAGGTGAGTTCGGCACTTGACGGTTCGGGGTGAAGGGGATAGGGGGTGCAGGTTCGCTGGTTTAGAGCCGGGGGCGACGGCAGGCACTGCGGTGAGACAGGCCGATAGGAGGATAGGGCGGTGAGGTCGGCATGAGAGTGTAGCCGACCGCAAACGGTCGAGGCGAGTGGTTTGGCCTGGGCTGGATCAGTAGCTGTCAGAGGAAAAGAGGAACAATGCATACTAGTCCGAGCTAGAAGACGGTGCAAGATCCATTGGATCTTGTTGGAACTGTTTAGATAGAACAACAAAAATTGATTGGGCACAAAACTGTTTTTAAGCGACTGACCCCTAGCCAGTCCCTTTGTAAGAGTGTTTTCGCATATATAACTTAATTTGTAAATATCGAAAACCAAATTAAGTGAGAGCACACACAAGTATGTTAGTGATAAATAAACTACAATTAACATATATACACATACAAAACAAGTAATTAGTAATGACAAAAATATGTTAATTTCACATGCACTCATGTATTAACTTGATTTCCCGTTCGACTCTTCTCCGAGTGAAGTCTGTTTATGTGAAGAAATGTTCTTTGAGAGGCGTTAGCACATACAAGCACTCTTGCTATTATGCGTGAGAATTTGCATGAACACTCTAAATAGAGTTGCTGACCATGGGGTTTTCAAGTATTTTCGAGCTCTCTGACAATATCTTTGACTCGGCGAAGCAGGGAAGATAAGAGGTTTTGTGAAACGAGCGAAAGTAGATGTGCGTGAAAGAGTCGATGGAGACTAGAGGTTAAGATATTGGTGGAGACGGTCTTTCTAAGCTAGAGAAGAATTAGTGCTCCCTAATAATATTGTATAATGGTTGGTAAGGTAATTTTATCTTAAGTTTGCCATGTAATTTAGAGATGACATTAAAAATATGATGGATAATGAGTTATCTCCTACTCTTATCTCTAGTAAGTAGATATACCTAAATATATGATAAGAGATATCTTTGGTAGGAGATAATCTCTTAAATAAGAGAAGGCAAACCCTTTTATAGTTTCTCTTTCTTGCACGCCATAATATTTATCTTACGTGGCACTCTAACACTAGTAAAAAACAGGGCTTTGGTCCAGGCCTGCCAGCCCATTAGTCCCGGTTCAGTCATGAACCGGGACCCATGGGGGCATACGTCCCGGTTCGTGCCCCCAGGGGGCCGGCCGGGCCGCGTGGGGCATTGGTCCCGGTTCATCTGGGCCCTTTTGTCCCGGTTCCAGACAAGAATCGGGACCAATGGGCCTCACTTCTGGCCCACATCCATTGGTCCTGATTCATTGCTGGAACCGGGACCGAGTCCCGGTTCCAGCAATGAACCGGGACCAATGATGTGACTATATATACCCCCTCGCCGGCGAGCAGAGCACTCCACTGCTCTGTTTTTTCTGGCCGGCGAGGGGAGGGCTTTGTGATGCTCTAGCTCACCTCCTATGCACATGAGGTGTTCGATGAAATGCCCGAGCCACACTACTTAAGCTTTCTTCTCTCAAAGCTCGACCTCCAAGCTCCATTTTCCTCAAGATTTGTCTAGGTTTAGCGGTCTGTCATGTCCCGTCCCCGTCTTCACCGTCGTTGATCGCCCGCGCCGATCTCGTCGCTGGCATCACCGTGGTGAGCCTCTTGTTCTTATCTTCTTTCTAAAAGAAAAAAATCTTACTTGTATGATTTAGATCAATTGTTACCTTGGTTGCGATTATGATCGCACTTTCTTACTTTTATTATTGTTTGTTATTATATAGTGCGATGGTTTTGGTATCCGCCTCCGTCGGCCCTCGTCCTGTATATGATTCGGATATGGTATATATTATCTTTTATAACTATTTGGTTCATTTATTGTTTATGACAATTATGCCGACCAACATGACATAGCTTTTTTTATCTAGGAGGTATGTGAACCGGAAATTCCAACCGACCCTATTGTCGAGAGGTTAAATTTAGTTGAAGAAGAAAACAATTACTTGAAGGAAAAAATAAAAAAAATTGAGGAGGAGAAGACGATATTGGAGTTGCATGTTGCGGATGTCGTCGATGATCACAAGATCAAGATGGATGCAATGCGCTTGAAGATTAGAAAGATTAGAAAATATGTCATTCATACCGAGGCTTGGTATCATTATGCCGTTAGATCAATTGTTACCTTGGTTGCGATTATGATCGCAATTGTTGTTGCATTGAAATGTTTTACATAGTTTCAATGTATGGTTTAACTAGATGCTCTGGAGAGCTATATGTTGTTCAATGAGAACTATGTATTTACTTTGGTTTTAATGTGATAATGAACTTCTATTAATTTGGTCACATATCTATTCATGATGTTCTGTAATGGTTTTTGACTCATTTAATTATATATAATTCACGCAGATGTACGGTGATAGACACACCTCCGGGTACATTAAGGGTGTGCATAATTTTCTCGAAGTGGCTGAGGCAAACAAGCAGAATGGTTTTATGTGTTGTCCATGCCCTATATGTGGGAATACGAAGTCTTACTCTGACCGGAAAATCCTTCACACCCACCTGCTTTATAATGGTTTCATGCCACACTATAATGTTTGGATCAAGCACAAAGAAATAGTGGTTATGATGGAAGACAACGAAGAAGAAGAGGATGATGACAACTATGTGCCCCCTGAATACGGTGATGCTGCAACAAGGGAAGCTGAAGATCAAGAGGAACTAGACGATGTGCCCGATGATGATCTCCGTCGGGTCATTGTTGATGTAAAGAGACAGTGCAAAAGTGAAAAGTAGAAGCTGAAGTTTGATCGCATGTTAGAGGATCACAAAAAATGGTTTTGCCCCAATTGCGAAGATGGCAACACAAAGCTCGGTACCATACTGGAATTGCTGCAGCGGAAGGCAGAGAATGGTGTGCCTGACAAACGATTTGAGAAGCTACTGAAAAATTTGAAGAAGACGCTTCTAAAGGATACCGAATTGCCTGACAGTACGTACGTAGCAAAGAAGGTCGTATGCCCAAGGATTGGAGGTGCAGAAGATACATGCATGCCCTAATGAATGCATCCTCTACCGCGATGCGTACGAGGATTTGAATACATGCCCGGCATGCGGTGAATTACGGTATAAGATCAGACGAGATGACCCTGGTGATGCGGACGATGAGCCCCCCAAGAAGAGGGTTCCTGCCAAGGTGATGTGGTATGTTCCTATAATACCACCGTTTAAACGTCTGTTCAGAAACAAAGAGCATGTCAAGTTGATGAGATGGCATAGAGAGGACCGTAAGAAAGACGGAAAGTGGAGAGCACCCGCTGATGGGTCGCTGTGGAGAAAAATCGAGAGAAAGTACTGGGAGAAGTTTGCAGGGACGCAAGGAACGTATGGTTTGGTTTAAGCGCGGATGGCATTAATCCTTTCGAGGAGTAGAGCAGCAATCACATCACTTGGCTGATACGCCCATTTTGCATCATGCTTTTATATTGATATTTATTACATTATGGGATGTTATTACACAATATGTCACGATACTTATGCCTATTCTCTCTTATTTTGCAAGGTTTACATAAAGAGGGAGAATGCCGGCACCTGGGATTTTGGGCTGGAAAAGGAGCAAATATTATAGACCTATTCTAAATAGCTCCAAAAGTCCTGAAACTCCACGGAAGTCATTTTCAGAATATATAATAAGTACTGAGCACAAGAAGTTCTCCAGGGGGGCACACCCTGCCCACGAGGGTGGGGGCGCGCCCTACCCCCCTGGGCGCGCCCCCTACCTCGTGGACCCCCTGGTGGCCCTCCGATGGCCATATTCTGCTATATGGAGTCTTTCGATGAGAAAAAAAAATCAGAAGCCATCTTTCTGGACGAGACTCCACCGCCACGAGGCGGAACCTTGGCGGAACCAATCTAGAGCTCTGGCGGAGCTGTTCTGCCGGGGAAACTTACCTCCGGGAGGGGGAAATTATCGCCATCGTCATCACCAACACTCCTCTCATCGGGAGAGGGCAATCTCCATCAACATCTTCACCAGCACCATCTCCTCTCAAAACCCTAGTTCATCTCTTGTATCTAATTCTTGTCTCCAAGTCCGGGATTGGTACCTGTGGGTTGCTAGTAGTGTTAATTACTCCTTGTAGTTGATGCTAGTTGGTTTAATTGGTGGAAGATCATATGTTCAGATCCTATATGCATATTAATACCCCTATGATTATGAACATGAATATGCTTTGTGAGTAGTTACGTTTGTTCCTGAGGACATGGGAGAAGTCTTACTATTAGTAGTCATGTGAATTTGGCATTCGTTCGATATTTTGATGAGATGTATGTTGTATCCCCTCTAGTGGTGTTATGTGAACGTCGACTACATGACACTTCACCATTGTTTGGGCCTAGAGGAAGGCATTGGGAAGTAATAAGTAGATGATGGGTTGCTAGAGTGACAGAAGCTTAAACCCTAGTTTATGCGTTGCTTCGTAAGGGGCTGATTTGGATCCACATTTTCATGCTATGGTTAGGTTTACCTTAATACTTTTGTTGTAGCTACGGATGCTTGCAATAGAGGTTAATCATAAGTGGGATGCTTGTCCAAGTAAGGACAGTGCCCAAGCACCGGTCCACCCACATACCGAATTATCAAAGTACCGAACGCGAATCATATGAACGTGATGAAAACTAGCTTGATGATATTCCCATGTGTCCTCGGGAGCGCTTTACATCATATAAGAGTTTGTCCAGACTTGTCCTTTGCTACAAAAAGGATTGGGACACCTTGCTGCACTTTATTTACTTTTATCACTTGTTGCTCGTTACAAATTATCCTATCACAAAACTATCTGTTACCTATTATTTCAGTGCATGCAGAGAATACCTTGCTGAAAACCGCTTACCATTTCCTCCTGCTCCTGGTTGGGTTCGACACTCTTACTTATCGAAAGGACTACGATAGATCCCCTATACTTGTGGGTCATCAAGCAGACATTTTCATTTTCAGTAAGGTATTCTCTAGGAAATAATAAGCGGTTTCCAGCAAGGTATTCTCTGCAAGTACTGAAATAAGTGGTAACAGATAGTTTTGTGATAGGATAATTTGTAACAAGCAACAAGTAACAAAAGTAAATAAAGTGCAGCAAGGTGGCCCAATCCTTTTTGTAGCAAAGGACAAGCCTGGACAAACTCTTATATAGAGAAAAGCGCTCCCGAGGACACATGGGAATATCGTCAAGCTAGTTTTCATCACGCTCATATGATTCGCGTTCGGTACTTTGATAATTTGGTATGTGGGTGGACCGGTGCTTGGGTACTGCCCTTACTTGGACAAGCATCCCACTTATGATTAACCTCTATTGCAAGCATCCACAACTACAATTAAAGTATTAAGGTAAACCTAACCATACCATGAAACATATGGATCCAAATCAACACCTTACGAAGCAACGCATAAACTAGGGTTTAAGCTTGTGTCACTCTAGCAACCCATCATCTACTTATTACTCCCCAATGCCTTCCTCTAGGCCCAAACAATGGTGAAGTGTCATGTAGTCGACGTTCACATAACACCACTAGAGGAGAGACAACATACATCTCATCAAAATAACGAACGAATGCCAAATTCATATGACTACTAATAGAAAGACTTCTCCCATGTCCTCAGGAACAGAAGTAACTACTCACAAAGCATAAACATGTTCATAATCAGAGGGGTATTAATATGCATATAGGATCTGAACATATGATCTTCCACCAATTAAACCAACTAGCATCAACTACAAGGAGTAATTAACACTACTAGCAACCTACTAGCACCAATCCCGGACTTGGAGACAAGAATTAGATACAAGAGATGAACTAGGGTTTTTAGAGGAGATGGTGCTGATGAAGATGTTGATGGAGATTGCCCTCTCCCGATGAGAGGAGCGTTGGTGATGGCGATGGCGATAATTTCCCCCTCCGGGAGGGAAGTTTCCCCGGCAGAACGGCTCCGCCAGAGCCCTAGATTGGTTCCGCCAAGGTTTCGCCTCGTGGCGGCGGAGTTTCGTCCGAGAAGATGGCTTCCTATTTTTTCCCATCGAAAGACTTCATATAGCAGAAGATGGTCACCAGAGGGCCACCAGGGGGCCCACGAGGTAGGGGGCGCGCCCAGAGGGGTAGGGCGCGCCCCCCACCCTCGTGGGCAGGGTGTGGCCCCCTGGTGAGGTTCTTGCTCTCAGTATTTTTTATATATTTGGAAAACGTCTTCCGTGGAGTTTTAGGACTTTTGGAGCTGTGCAGAATAGGTCTCTAATATTTGCTCCTTTTCCAGCCCAAAATCCCAGCTGCCGGCATTCTCCCTCTTTATGTAAACCTTGTAAAATAAGAGAGAATAGGCATAAGTATTGTGACATAATGTGTAATAACAACCCATAATGCAATAAATATCGATATAAAAGCATGATGCAACATGGACGTATCAACTCCCCCAAGCTTAGACCTCGCTTGTCCTCAAGCGAAAAGCCGAAATCGAAAAGTATGTCCACATGTTTAGAGATAGAGGTATCGATAAAAATAAAAATACGGACATGAGGGCATCATGATCATTCTTAGAACAACAACTTATATAATTCTTGTCATATGATTTCTTATGCTAGAGTAATAATTCAATCACAATTTCAAGTATGAATCATAAACTTCATTGAAAACTAACAAACTATAATCTCAGTCATTGGAGCAATTGCAATTTATCATAACATAGGAAAGAGTCAACATATAAGAGCTTTTCAGCAAGTCCACATACTCAACTATCATATAGTCTTTCAAAATTGCTGACACTCACACTACTAGGGAAAAGCCTATACACAGAATCTTATCAGCAGTGCGCTTTAAAATAAGGCGCTGCTGCTAATTAGCAGTAGCGAGCTCAACAATAACTCGCTGCTGAAATAAATATAGCAGTAGCGCACCAGCTCAAAGACGCGCTACTGCTATAATTCCCACGAGGCCGCCGCGAGGCTAGCTATAGCAGCAACGCGTTATAACGACAGGAGCTACTGCTACGTAGCATAGTAGCAGCGCATTTCACCAATAAGCGCTACTGCTAAGTTTACTACAAAAATTTAGTCCCACCTAGCTCCGTGAAGAGAGTTTCTACCACCTTAAATATGTTACTTCTCAAACTTTGATAAGCACTTGTTCTTCATTGAACTCTATGTGTAGAATTTGTGGCTGCAATACGAGTCTTCACTTGTTCTCAAACTTTGATAAGCACTTGGACTCATATTGACAAATCAGATTGTACACAAAAAGATCGTTGATGATCAATGTATTTTTGATACATTGAACTATAAGTCTATTTTTACATGCTGACACATAGCAGTAGCGCTTCTTTGTGAAAGGCGCTGCTGCTATGTAGTATAGCAGTAGCGTCTTTCTCTATAGCGCGCTACTGCTAAGCCATTCCATCTCCCACCCTATCTCCTCTATCTGATCCACTCACAGTCACACACTCACTGGATCCCTCTCAATCCCCCGCGCCGGTCCTCCCCCGTCTGTCAGGACCCCGACTCAATGCCACATAGATCTAGCATGTAACACTTCATATCACTTTGCGGCCTCACGCACAGTATTCCCACGGGTGTCGCCTTACCTTTGTCCGGGACCGTTTGCGCCTTTTGGCACACGTATATGACAGTGTCGCTAGCATCCATATGATAAGGAGCCCGGGCTGACATGGCTAGTCGTAAACCCAAAGTGGCACAAACTTACAGGGACAAGCATCCATGACCCAGCATCGAACGTGTCGGTCATCAGCGAGTGAATCCAGGCTGTAGCACTGGGCTAGCAGGACTCCGGTGAACCGGGCTGTAGCGGGCTAACAGGACTCCGGTATTCATCGCGTGACATTTCCCCGAAGGGACAGACACAGGAACGAAGAAGGACACATGCCGGCCAGCCTAAGTGTTCCGGAGCAGTAGCAAGCTACCATGGCTCGGTGGAAACACTAGGAGACATTTCCCGGTAAGAGAGGCTACTAAAGATAAACAACTAGATAGTCAGATCCCACACATACCAAGCATTTCAATAACATACACACAATATGCTCGATATGTGCAATACAACATGGCATCACAAAATGACTCTACGACTCAAATAGTTTATTCAATAGGCTCCGAGGAGCGAGACATTACAAACATGGGTCTCATGACCCAACACTCAGAGCATACAAGTCAAAGCACAAGCGGAAGCTATCATGTCTGAGTACAGACATCTATAAATGAAAAAGGCTGAGAAGCCTGACTATCTATCAGATCCTGCCGGGGGCACAAGATCGTAGCTGAGGTATCAAGCTAAACGTCGAAGACCACGCGGAACTACTAGTGAGACTGAAGTCTCTCTGCAAAAACATAAAATAGGCAAACGTGAGTACAAATGTACCCAGCAAGACTTACATCAGAACTAACTACATATGCATCATTATCAACGAGGGGGTGGTGGAGTTTAACTGCAGCAAGCCAGCTTTGACTTGGTGGCTAACCTGAACTACGACTGCAAGTAACTCTTTTGAGGTGGCGCACACGAGTCCACATATTCACCAACCAATACACCACTATGGATCCGCTCCCGTCTCCCTACGAGAACGCCATCCATAGCACTCACGCTTATCTTGCGTATTTTAGAGTATCCACTTTCACTTGTCTATGAACTGTACAAGGGGTCCAAGTTTCCATATCCGAGGAATCCGGCTATTCGAATAGATGATGTTAACCCTGCAGGGGTGTACTTCTTCACACACGCTTTTGCCACTTACCGCCCTGTACACGTCTTGTACCTCGGCAACCTTCAAGCGGAAGCCGGGCGAGGGAGTCGGCCACGACCTGACTAACCGAACAAGTCTCTAGTCCAGGTTTATCGCCTATTCGGGTTCCATCCGCAAGGAGATCCGGCCGGGGTGTCGCTCACGGCCCCAAACGATGTGAGCAGGGTTCCCAAGCCCACCAACCGGGTGCCACTTGGTACACCGGGCCACTGTGCCTAGTCTGTCCCAAGCCCACCTGTACCGGGTGCCACTTGGTAGACTACTAACACTACCTACAAACACCAGAAACTAGTTGCAACTCCTGGACAGAGATCAAGTTGATTAATAAGTCGAGAGAGCTTGGAGTGCCCGGAGCCCAATGTGTGGTAGTAACTGATCATGGATCACAAACACAGAACTCAGTTCCTGAGGACGGCTGCAATGAGACAACCCACCATGTACTCCTACATGGCCTCTCACCGCTACCTTTACCAAATCGTGTTCACACACTTAGTTCACCCATAGTAGGACATGTTCACACGCCTCTGATTCATCCCCGATGAATCAGACCTGACTCAACTCTAAGCAGTAGCAGGCATGACAACAAGCATGAATGAGTAGGCACATCAGGGCTCAAACAACTCCTACTCATGCTAGTGGGTTTCATCTATTTACTGTGGCAATGACAGGTCATGCAAAGGATAAAGGGGTTCAGCTACCGCAGCAAGTATCAAATATGTCGTTGTTGTCCTAATGCAATAAAAGAGAGCAGGAGCGAGAGAGTGGGATTTTATTGGAATGAACAAGGGGGTTTTGCTTGCCTGGCACTTCTGAAGATAACATTGGGTCTTCATCAGTGTCAACGATCACCTCATCGGTATCACGTCTATCGAGAGGGGACAAATACCGGCAACACAGAAGGGAACACAATCAATGCAATGCGCAATATGATGCATGATCATGACATGGCAAAATTAATGTGTTTTGGGCTAATGCATCTAGCAACAAGTTAAATGGGGTTGGTTTGAATACAAGATTCAAATTCAAACTCCATATGTGATTATTCAAATGCCATTTAATATGATTTGTGCTAAACAGCAGCTATAAGTTGTTCTAACATGCATGAAAATGGTACAGATGGATTCCTTGAATTTTTCTGATAATTTTACATATATAAATTATTTAATTTGGAGTTACGGTTGAATTTCTATGATTTCTAGAAGTTTTAGGCATTTTCTGGAATTTCCTGAATATTAATGAATCCAGAAAATACTTATTGCGTCAGCATTGCGTCACTATGACGTCAGCAGGTCAACAGACGCTGCTGGTGGTCAAACCTGACCAGTGGGGCCCACATGTCAGTGAAATTAGTTTAGTTAGAATTTAATTAAACTAAACTGGGTTAATTAACAGGGCTGGGCCCCACCTGTCAGTGAGTCAGTGGGTTAACTAAAATTTAATTAGCATCTAAACTAAATTAGCAGGGCCCCGGGCCCACATGTAAATGACCCAGGGGAGGTCAAACCCCTGGTCAACAGGGCCTAACACGTCGGCGGTTCGTCGCCGGTGGCAACAGGCGCGGCGGAGGGCTCGGGCTCGCTCCTCCGGCGTCCAAATGGACGGAGGAGAGCGGCTACGGAGAGCTGGAGCTCACCCGCGCCCGTTTCAGCAAGCAGCAGCAGCTAGGGCGGCCGGAGACGACGGCCCCGAGCTCGGCAGCAGCGGCCGGAGCTCGGGCGTGCTCGGGTTCGGCGTTACACGGCACGACGAGGTCAGCTGAGGGCCTCTACGGATTACTGGGGTCGTCAGGAGCACTCGAAGGCAACGAGCGCAGGTGGAGGAGCCCGGGAGCACGAAGCTCACCGGCCATGGCGGACGGCGGCTTCGGGTGCTCGTGGGGCGGCGGCTACAGGGCGCGCGCGAGAGAGAGAGGTGAGGGGAAACGATGGCAAGCTCACAGGGAGGCAGCAGGGTGGCTCAGTGGGCTCGGAGACGCGCCAGACATCGCGAATCGACGGCGGTGAGCTTCGGTGGCCGGCGACGGAAACGACGATGGTGGCGGCATTGCAGTGCGTCCGGGGCCTCGTGGCTCGGTGGAGAGGAAGAGGGGGTCGAGGCGGAGCCTCTGGGCTAGTCGGGGGAGCGAGGGAGGCCCGGTGGCTGCGAGGGAGCTCGTCAGTGGCGGCGGCTCCGTTCGGTCGCGGGAGGGAGAGAGAGCAGAGGGGGAATAGGGACGGAGGGAGAGCGAGAGGGGTTCCAGGGAGAGTGAGAGAGAGGCCAGGGGTGTCGTGGCGTCTCCAGGCGCATCGAGGAGGGAGGCAACCAGGCAGGAGGTGGCCAAGCGCGACGGCGGTGCTCGCCACCGAGCTGCTTCGTGCGCTGGCACGGGAAGAAGACAGGAGAAGGGGGGCCAGGTGGGCTGGGCCGCGCAGGTGGGCTGCACAGTGTTGGGCTGTGGGTGGCTGCCAGGTAAGCTGAGGTAAGTTCCCTCTCTGCTTTTATTTATTGTTTTCTATTTTTGTTCTGTTTTATTTAATTGGCACTGAGTTTTTAATTCAAACAGAATTTGAAAACAGTGCCAAAACTCCCCTGGATATTTTTAAAGTCACTTAATGGACTTCTCCACACATAACAAAAATATCTCAGGTCATTTGAAAATATATTCATTATATATTATGAATATAACTCCAAATTCAAATAAAATATTGATTTAAAATCAGAGCCCAATAATTCCTTAGAAATGTCCCAAAATTTTGGTTTGATTTATAACTCTTGCCAAAATTGTCAGAGCTATTTCTAGGGCATTTTGGATTTACTGATTGCAATTTTAGGGCTTTTTGCCCCTCTTTATATAGGGTTTTGAGGCTTCCAATATCCCTCAGTTCAATTTTCAGAATTTAAACATGATGCACACGCCAGGCAGCACCAGAAGCTAGGGATGTGACAATTCACCCCCACTAAACAAGAATCTCGTCTCGAGATTCAAGCGTAGGGTAGGATGAAGGGGAAACGCAAACTAGTACAATCTTCATAATCCAGGTTGCACTTCAAAAGAACGTTGATTTGAACACCATCTTTGTCTTGTCGTCTTGCTCTGAGAACTCCAGCTAATCATGACAAGAAGAGGAAAGGAAAACTCTGGAAGGATCGGTCTTCTTGAAGACCGAACAACTCAGGATTAACTCCCGGAATGTGACATAGCAACATCTCTCGAGCTGAGAGACGAAGCATACATCTGAGGAGATGGAGTGGAGCAGATGACGAGGTTCACTAGGTAGACAACAATTCCAGACCTAAGAGGGTGGCGATCGGTTGTCAACGTAGCGAGGAGTTGAATTGCCATGATGCCACGATGAAACATCCTGGAGAAGGGTGATTCGTAGATTATTATCTTAAGTGGCAAAAAGAATTACCTTTGATATAGAGATCATTGAGACTCTCTATATCAGCCTAAGGCAAATCACAGCAATCGATTGGCAGGGTCGGTAGAATGGCATACTTGGACTTGGATGATGTGGATTACCTTGTTGAAGACAACGTAATGGATGAATTTGCTTATCACCGGAGATGGAAGAGACCCATGGTAGAATGGCACATTGGCGGTGCAAGCTAGGAACAAAATGCAAATGCTGGGAATGATTCTGGTAACTGGGGAAAAACCCAGCAATAGAGAGTGAATTCACTGTTTGAAAGGATCATAGCATTGCCGAGGAAACTGAGAGCAAACCCAGTTAGTGCCGATGATAACACCTAGCGCTTGTGCGTGCTCTCAAGAACTTGAGCATTTCCATATTCATCAAGGTTTTACCACATCCGTGGCAAGGATCCTGGCAACACAACATACCACCATGATGAACAACGATGGACGATGCAGATGCAAAGGAAGATAACATCAACTCAGATTTCACCCTAGCGAGGCCAAGGAAACAAAATCTGGATGATCGACCGAGAGACATTTAGCACTCCGCTTCTAATGTTCTCCTTGATGTGCTAGTGTAATCCAATCATTGAAATGGTTTGGTAACTAGACATCAAGTAAAAGGTCGGACTTCGGGAGCAATAGAATCCATAAGGAACAGTTACGGAGGTAAATCCTACGAAATCCTTATGGGGAGGTGGCCAACTTCCTCAAACAAGATACTACAATAACAGGTCTTCCGGCTGGGTGTGTTGGCCATGACATCCACTTTACCGGTTTCCGAGGGACCGATATTATAGTTTTTGGGAAATGTTCCAAACCATCATATCTGCCTGAGATTCAGATCTAGTTGGTGTCAGGATATTCCAGACTCATCGAGTCTAGGAAGAAAAACGAAAGTTTGCAACACAAATCGACGAGATGACGTTGCGAGATTCTCGGGGAATGAACTACGATAGTAAGCTCCAAAACATGAGCTGGTTCTGCTACAAACATGTGAACACGTTGTCCCAGACAAGCATGACCACGTGGTAGTCTTACAATAAAACACTACCGAGTTCTGGTTGGGAACCATCACCATGGATAACGAAGTCCTTGCATAAGTCATATGATTAGCTCTTATGAAGGAACTTCTTCTCCTTGAACAAATCAATCAGTGGCTTGGTGTGCTAGGATATACATATGGAATGAAGATGATCAGTCTAACAGACCACAGAACTCTTTGCACGTGCATGACTGACTTGGGATGATTCCAAAGGAGCAAAAACAAACTTTCTCGAATTCACGACGGCAACTTACATCAAAATGCACGTGAATCAAAGGAAGTCACTCCTTTCATCAAACAAGTACTTCATGAGCTAGCATGAAGAAAATGCTTTCAAAAGTTTCCAACACTAACTTAATGTTCAACAACATCATGGAGGAGATAAGAATGTTGTCAATGGGCTCAACAACAACTCATCGGAATTTCCATATCACTGGACTTCCACCATCGTGTGAACACGGTGATAGCATTGGTCAGACCCAAAAGATATAATGGTGTATGCTCGAGGGATCAACCACGAGTAAGACAACATTACGAACATCGTTGGTTCTAACTTGATTTGACGATAGCCCACACTCAAATCAAAGGATTGATAAGACAATAGGCCCAGCAACTGATCACAGGGACCAATCGATGAAGATATCATCTTTCTTCAACACACACTACACAAGAATATCCCTTTGGAACGAACTAAGTCAGGCAAGCTTTTATATTCCAACCCTCCAAGTTGTCGTTTAGCTTAACCAACTAGCTCAGGGATATCTAACACCGATTCTTGGAGAGAAGGTGGTTCACAAGAAACCAACTTGATCACGAGCTCAACATAGCGGTCAGGTGACAACCTGGTAATACTTTCGAGAAGATCTTCGGAAATCACGAACCACCGATATGTTACTAAGCTCGAGAACAATCTCGCTTTTGAGGGCAAGACGATATGATCAAATGGGTGAGGACTTGACAAGATCCTAACTCATCAATCGAAAGGTGCACCAAAATAAGGACTAGGTAGCACGATCAGTCTTAGAAGGATGATTCAAAAACCAACATACTAAGAATGAAATTATTATCCTTTAACTACTAAGCAACGAGGTTGCTGGGAGTATTGATTTCACACATCACAATTCATTTGTCGGTATTCCGGTTGCATCAACACGAGGGCCGAGGAATGACTAATGATGGTGAGAAGTATCACTACGTCAAAATTCATGAGAGTTGGTGCAGTTCTCATGACAATTCTGACATAAAGGGGTTAATACTCCAAGGTAGAACAGAACCAAAAGCTGGATTGGCATTTGATCTGCGGAATACAACTACTTTGACCCAATCCTAGATATGGATGAGGTACTGGAGTTTGTTTCTCCAAGTCATTCGGGACAGAATGGCTTGACGGACCACAAGAGTAATAGGCATCGATAAACGAACGCACGCATACTCTTGACTATCAATTGATAGACGAGGGTCAGAATGCAACTAAAGAGAACAACTCAAAGGAATATAATTTTCTGAGTTGTGGATGCATAGATTAGTATGTCGAACCAAGTTCAACATATTTCTTCCGGATAACCCATGCAGAAAGGTTGAACTGGCAGAGTCACGATTTATGAATGGAGAACTCCTCAAGAATAATCCTGTTGTGATATTTCAGTTCAACGAGGAACTTCTGCCATAAGTAGTTCATGGTATCTGGAAGAAGGAAACACCACGGACCTCGAGGACTATCGCAAAGTTACTAATATCCTGAAGGAACTAGCAAACACTATCAACATGAAGTAAGTAGAGTGAATCTCGGGTTCAAAACCCAGGAGTAGAATACCTACTACTAAGTAGCATCACGGGATGCTTTCGAGAATAAAGGCCAGAATCATCACACTGGGAACACAGATCATGCCTAGACCACTAGATGATCCCCTAAGACACCTAGGGTCATAATAATAACTCCAACATAGAGGTTGAGGCAGTAGAGTACCTCAACTCAACAATTTGTGTGATTAACCTGGCCTAAAAAGACATTGAAACCAGAGGAAAAGGATTTTGCGAATGCATCAGACTATTTAGAAACCTGGGATGACTCGGACAGCATAACGGCTGTAAATGCTCAGAAATGATTTGAGTCATTCAGAAAAATGGTGGCATAACCACTCAGAAGCACAATATCAAGGTTTCGAGATCAACAGTTAACATACGGAGGTAGTAGAGACTGAGCAGAGGCTTGAATCCAACAATCTTATAAGTCTACGGATTAGTAACACGTGATCCTGATAGAAAGAAGAGAAAGCCTAGTTCTTAACCCCGTAGGAAAGATAAGATGACTCAGATCAGAAGGGCATGAGGTATAAGGAGTAAAAAGAGCCTTACGTTCCATCCCACAATCAATTCCCTTATATAACTAAAGCATTTCTAGACTCAACTTCGACCAGTTTGGCTTGGTAATCCTACAGGCAGTCAAGCTCTGATACCAACGCTGTCAGGACCCCGACTCAATGCCACATAGATCTAGCATGTAACACTTCATATCACTTTGCGGCCTCACGCACAGTATTCCCACGGGTGTCGCCTTACCTTTGTTCGGGACCGTTTGCACCTTTTGGCACACGTATATGACAGTGTCGCTAGCATCCATATGATAAGGAGCCCGGGCTGACATGGCTAGTCGTAAACCCAAAGTGGCACAAACTTACAGGGACAGGCATCCATGACCCAGCATCGAACGTGTCGGTCATCAGCGAGTGAATCCAGGCTGTAGCACTGGGCTAGCAGGACTCCGGTGAACCGGGCTGTAGCGGGCTAACAGGACTCCGGTATTCATCGCGTGACATTTCCCCGAAGGGACAGACACAGAAACGAAGAAGGACACATGCCGGCCAGCCTAAGTGTTCCGGAGCAGTAGCAAGCTACCATGGCTCGGTGGAAACACTAGGAGACATTTTCCGGTAAGAGAGGCTACTAAAGATAAACAACTAGATAGTCAGATCCCACACATACCAAGCATTTCAATAACATACACACAATATGCTCGATATGTGCAATACAACATGGCATCACAAAATGACTCTACGACTCAAATAGTTTATTCAATAGGCTCCGAGGAGCGAGACATTACAAACATGGGTCTCATGACCCAACACTCAGAGCATACAAGTCAAAGCACAAGCGGAAGCTATCATGTCTGAGTACAGACATCTATAAATGAAAAAGGCTGAGAAGCCTGACTATCTATCAGATCCTGCCGGGGGCACAAGATCGTAGCTGAGGTATCAAGCTAAACATCGAAGACCACGCGGAACTACTAGTGAGACTGAAGTCTCTCTGCAAAAACATAAAATAGGCAAACGTGAGTACAAATGTACCCAGCAAGACTTACATCAGAACTAACTACATATGCATCATTATCAACAAGGGGGTGGTGGAGTTTAACTGCAGCAAGCCAGCTTTGACTTGGTGGCTAACCTGAACTACGACTGCAAGTAACTCTTTTGAGGTGGCGCACACGAGTCCACATATTCACCAACCAATACACCACTATGGATCCGCTCCCGTCTCCCTACGAGAACGCCATCCATAGCACTCACGCTTATCTTGCGTATTTTAGAGTATCCACTTTCACTTGTCTATGAACTGTACAAGGGGTCCAAGTTTCCATATCCGAGGAATCCGGCTATTCGAATAGATGATGTTAACCCTGCAGGGGTGTACTTCTTCACACACGCTTTCGCCACTTACCGCCCTGTACACGTCTTGTACCTCGGCAACCTTCAAGCGGAAGCCGGGCGAGGGAGTCGGCCACGACCTGACTAACCGAACAAGTCTCTAGTCCAGGTTTATCGCCTATTCGAGTTCCATCCGCAAGGAGATCCGGCCGGGGTGTCGCTCACGGCCCCAAACGATGTGAGCAGGGTTCCCAAGCCCACCAACCGGGTGCCACTTGGTACACCAGGCCACTGTGCCTAGTCTGTCCCAAGCCCACCTGTACCGGGTGCCACTTGGTAGACTACTAACACTACCTACAAACACCAGAAACTAGTTGCAACTCCTGGACAGAGATCAAGTTGATTAATAAGTCGAGAGAGCTTGGAGTGCCCGGATCCCAATGTGTGGTAGTAACTGATCATGGATCACAAACACAGAACTCAGTTCCTGAGGACGGCTGCAATGAGACAACCCACCATGTACTCCTACATGGCCTCTCACCGCTACCTTTACCAAATCGTGTTCACACACTTAGTTCACCCATAGTAGGACATGTTCACACGCCTCTGATTCATCCCCGATGAATCAGACCTGACTCAACTCTAAGCAGTAGCAGGCATGACAACAAGCATGAATGAGTAGGCACATCAAGGCTCAAACAACTCCTACTCATGCTAGTGGGTTTCATCTATTTACTGTGGCAATGACAGGTCATGCAAAGGATAAAGGGGTTCAGCTACCGCAGCAAGTATCAAATATGTCGTTGTTGTCCTAATGCAATAAAAGAGAGCAGGAGCGAGAGAGTGGGATTTTATCGGAATGAACAAGGGGGTTTTGCTTGCCTGGCACTTCTGAAGATAACATTGGGTCTTCATCAGTGTCAACGATCACCTCATCGGTATCACGTCTATCGAGAGGGGACAAATACCGGCAACACAGAAGGGAACACAATCAATGCAATGCACAATATGATGCATGATCATGACATGGCAAAATGAATGTGTTTTGGGCTAATGCATCTAGCAACAAGTTAAATGGGGTTGGTTTGAATACAAGATTCAAATTCAAACTCCATATGTGATTATTCAAATGCCATTTAATATAATTTGTGCTAAACAGCAGCTATAAGTTGTTCTAACATGCATGAAAATGGTACAGATGGATTCCTTGAATTTTTCTGATAATATTACATATATAAATTATCTAATTTGGAGTTACGGTTGAATTTCTATGATTTTTAGAAGTTTTAGGCATTTTCTGGAATTTCCTGAATATTAATAAATCCAGAAAATACTTATTGCGTCAGCATTGGGTCACTATGATGTCAGCAGGTCAACAGATGCTGCTGGTGGTCAAACCTGACCAGTGGGGCCCACATGTCAGTGAAATTAGTTTAGTTATAATTTAATTAAACTAAACTGGGTTAATTAACAGGGCTGGGCCCCACCTGTCAGTGAGTCAGTGGGTTAGCTAGAATTTAATTAGCATCTAAACTAAATTACCAGGGCCCCGGGCCCACATGTAAATGACCCAGGGGAGGTCAAACCCCTGGTCAACAGGGCCTAACACGCCGGCGGTTCGTCGCCGGTGGCAACAGGCGCGGCGGAGGGCTCGGGCTCGCTCCTCCGGCGTCCAAATGGACGGAGGAGAGCAGCTACGGAGAGCTGGAGCTCACCCGCGCCCATTTCAGCAAGCAGCAGCAGCTAGGGCGGCCGGAGACGACGGCCCCGAGCTCGGCAGCGGCGGCCGGAGCTCGGGCGTGCTCGGGTTCGGCGTTACACGGCACGGCGAGGTCAGCTGAGGGCCTCTACGGATTACTGGGGTCGTCAGGAGCACTCGAAGGCAACGAGCGCAGGTGGAGGAGCCCGGGAGCACGAAGCTCACCGGCCATGGCGGACGGCGGCTTCGGGTGCTCGTGGGGCGGCGGCTACAGGGCGCGCGCGAGAGAGAGAGGTGAGGGGAAACGATGGCAAGCTCACAGGGAGGCAGCAGGGTGGCTCAGTGGGCTCGGAGACGCGCCAGACGTCGCGAATCGACGGCGGTGAGCTTCGGTGGCCGGCGACGGAAACGACGATGGTGGCGGCGTTGCAGCGCGTCCGGGACCTCGTGGCTTGGTGGAGAGGAAGAGGGGGTCGAGGCGGAGCCTCTGGGCTAGTCGGGGGAGCAAGGGAGGCCCGGTGGCCGCGAGGGAGCTCGTCGGTGGCGGCGGCTCCGTTCGGTCGCGGGAGGGAGAGAGAGCAGAGGAGGAATAGGGACGGAGGGAGAGCGAGAGGGGTTCCAGGGAGAGTGAGAGAGAGGCCAGGGGTGTCGTGGCGTCTCCAGGCGCATCGAGGAGGGAGGCAACCAGGCAGGAGGTGGCCAAGCGCGACGGCGGTGCTCGCCACCGAGCTGCTTCGTGCGCTGGCACGGGAAGAAGACAGGAGAAGGGGGGCCAGGTGGGCTGGGCCGCGCAGGTGGGCTGCACAGTGTTGGGCTGTGGGTGGCTGCCAGGTAAGCTGAGGTAAGTTCCCTCTCTGCTTTTATTTATTGTTTTCTATTTTTGTTCTGTTTTATTTAATTGGCACTGAGTTTTTAATTCAAACAGAATTTGAAAACAGTGCCAAAACTCCCCTGGATATTTTTAAAGTCACTTAATGGACTTCTCCACACATAACAAAAATATCTCAAGTCATTTGAAAATATATTCATTATATATTATGAATATAACTCCAAATTCAAATAAAATATTGATTTAAAATCAGAGCCCAATAATTCCTTAGAAATGTCCCAAAATTTTGGTTTGATTTATAACTCTTGCCAAAATTGTCAGAGCTATTTCTAGGGCATTTTGGATTTACTGATTGCAATTTTAGGGCTTCTTGCCCCTCTTTATATAGGGTTTTGAGGCTTCCAATTTCCCTCAGTTCAATTTTCAGAATTTAAACATGATGCACACGCCAGGCAGCACCAGAAGCTAGGGATGTGACACCGTCGCCCCTCCTCCCGCTGTGTTGGGGATATTACTATCAGTTGAGACACGCCCAGGAGGGGCCGGGTCAGCTTCAATGGCGGGTTACGCAAGAAGCTCAGTAAGAATCCAAGTTTATAGTTTATTAAGTCTTATAGAAGGCCCAAAGGCCTGGGGCCGGCTTGAGGCCCGATATTGTAACTAAACTGCCACATGTAAGGAAATACTTGTACAGAAAGACATGTAAAGAAAGTCACCGAGCCGGACTCGATTATGAGTCGGCCGGGACTTTGTAGGCCACCTGGCGTCAACCCGTGTATATAAGGGGACGACCCGGTGGCGGTTTAGGGGAAGAAAAACAACCAAGTCGATAACCAAGCCGGCGAGTTGAGCCTCTTGGAAGTCGAAACATCAGCAATACCAATCCCAACTAGACGTAGGCTTTTACCTTCATCGTAAGGGGCCGAACTAGTATAAAACTCTCTCGTGTCCTTTGTCCCGATTAACCCCTTCAAGCTTCCTAGTGCGATGGCCCTACGACTAAGTCCTTGCTCTAGGGCATCTGCCGTGTCAATTCCACGACAGTTGGCGCCCACCGTGGGGCCAGCGCACGGTGGATTTGAGTTCTTGAAGGGCAACTTCAAAGGGCTCAAAGGATACGCTGTGGGCCGGATGACCAAGAGTCGTTGCGGCAAGATCTACATCGATGACGAAGGCTGGGTCCCCGAGGCCGGCTCAATCGAGTACGGGTACCGGGTCCCCTTCGGCGGAATTCACGTCTTCATCGGCCGGATCGGCAAGTTAGGACCTGAGCCGGATGTCCACACTGACCTCATCGAAACGGCTCAGCGCGCCGTGTCCACCCGTGTTCAATCTGTTGTAAAGCATGCCTTCGTAGGCTGCATCCATGGCGGTGAATACTCCGAAGGATCAATGGAAGGTGGGGAGATGGCCATCTGCTCTGATACTGCATCATCAACAGGTGAGACGGACTCATTGTACCAACTGCAAGATGGCCTGCTCGGGGGCTGTTCCGATGGCAGCAGTATTCCGGACCCACTTGAGCCACCGAATTGGGCCGGGGTCTTCATGGTAGGGACACATCCTGGGCAGAACTCCACCGCAGCGACAGCAGCAGCCGCCGGGTCGGCAGCTGCCGGGTCAGGAGACCCCGCGCGCCCCCGACTCAGGTTCTCACGGACCTCATGGATAAACTGACGACTCTGTTAACCACTGCGGTAGAGCCGGCGGATAAAGCCCAGCATGATGCGGAAGTGGCACGCGTGCGGGAGGAGATGGTGCAAGATAAGGAAAATCTGGCCGCAGAGGAAACTCGGATGGTAGAAGAACGAGCAACTTTGGATGCTCGTGCTCAGTAGCTTCAAGCAAAAACCTTCTGGCTTTCGGTGGATTTTAATGCGTCAAACGAAGTCATGAGGAGGAGGCATCAGAAAACTCAGCCGCGTCTGCCTCTAACACTGGATCCGAGGAATCTGTTCCCTACACCCGGAGCTGGAGGGAGCAACCCGCCAGAGGCAAACCGGGTCACGACGCCCGGTGCACCAGTTCAGCCACGCACCATGGAGCCGCTGCGCATGAATACAGCTCCTCCTTGTTATATATCAACACCCTCAGGTCACTTCTCCAACCCCATGGAGAACCTCATTGCGGCATTGGCTCGATTGGCAGCTCTCCTGATGGAAGGCGACTCGCCAGCAGCAATTGAAACCCGGAGGGTAAGAGAACTACTTCAGACAGCTTTGGCCCAGCAGGATGCATACTCCTACAGTCGAGACAGGATTCATTCAATTCCTCGCCCAAGCCGGAGCCCGAGTTACAGTAGGCACATGGAATCTGCAGTGATGTCAAGTAATGCTCAACGTCACAACCGGCCATATAGGTATGAGCCGGTGCGGGCTGGAGCTCTTAACTTGGCGGATCAGGAGAGGATTCGTCAAGAGGTGGAACGGGCGGCTCAGATAGCAGCGGAGTAGGCGGCTCACCAAACCTTTCCAGCTTATCCAGCAATCTCGGTTGAGGCAGGAGTGGCTACAAGAACCGGAGGCGTGCCTTGCCTGGTCCCAGCCATACGCAATGAGCGGTTGCCCAAGGATTTCAAGGGACCTCATAAAATGCCTAACTACACGGCTGACTTACAGCCGGGGGCTTGGATTGAGAGTTATGAGATGGCTATGGAGCTGTTGGAGGTTAGTGATGCTGCAATGGCCAAATATTTTACCATGATGTTGGATGGAACGGCTCGGACCTGGTTGAAAGGATTACCACCCAATTCCATCGGCTCATGGGCAGAGTTGAAGGCATGGTTCATCCAAAACTTTAAAGACACGTGTAAGCAGCCAATGTCGATTGTGGATCTGACCAATTGCAAGCAAGAGGATGGAGAATCTACAACCCATTGGGTGCGCCGGGTCAAGAAGATAATACATTCATCTCATAAGATGGATGCCGGCTCAGCAGTTTTGATGTTGGAGAAAAATTGCCGTTTTGAACCTCTGAAATAGAAGTTGGGGCGGCTTAAACGTGACTGTAATGACATGGGAACGTTGATGACGGCTCTTGTCAAGTATGCCGATTCTGATACCACCAAAGACCCGACATCTGATGAAGAAAAAGCAACAAAGGGAAAGAAGAACGGCAATGGAAAGGGTCACCAGCCAAACCCGGCAAATCAAGGAGGTAATAAGCGTAAAGCTGATGAGTTTGTTGCTAATACTAATGCGCAGGGTGGTAATCAGCGGCGCAAGGGCAAACAACCCCCTCGATCGGGCGGGTCAGGCCCCACTCTTGAGCAGTTGTTGAATGAACCTTGTCCAAGACACGGCACCTGGGAGAAGCCAGCCACCCACTTGTGGAAGGATTGCACGATCATGAAGGCTTTTAAAAATTCAAACACATTTGATGGGGGTCACGGCCTGGGTGGCGGCTCAGGTGGAGGCGGCTTTCAGGGCCCGGGCGCCGGTTCAAGTGGAGGAGGTTTTCATGGTCAAGGTCATCTTGGGCACCAGGGAGGATATAATCATCAACACAGCCAAGGGAATCAATAGCAACAACAATTCGGCTATCAGAGCAACCCAAAGCAGTTGAGTAGCGGACAGTATCATGTCTTTACTACCAGTTTATGTAAGAGAGACTAGAAACTCCACAAGAGGGCCATCAATGCCGTTGAACCGGCAATTCCACGTTATCTACATTGGTCGGAGCAGCCTATTGTGTGGAGCAGAGAGGATCACCTGCCCCGGGTTGATAATCCAGGTCACTTGGGTTTGGTGGTGGCACCTCAGCTTGGTGGGTGCAAGTTTACTAAGGTACTCATGGATGGAGGCAGCAGCATCAACATCTTTTACTATGAGACGTTTCGTCGGATGGGATTGACGGATAAAAATCTTAAACAATCCAACACTGTTTTTCATGGTGTACTACCCGGTAAGTCGGCATACCCAGTTGGTAAGATCGAGCTGGAGGTAGCCTTTGGGGATGAGTATGACTCCAGGGCAGAAAAATTAACCTTTGAAGTGGTTAAGATCAAAAGCCCATATCATGCTCTGTTTGGACGGCCGGCTTATGCCAAGTTCATGGCTTGGCCGTGTTACATGTATTTGCAGCTCAAGATGCCGGTTCACAAGGGCACCATTACAGTCCATGGAAGCCGGAAGATCGCCTTGGAATGTGAAGAGGGGGATGCTGCCTATGCTGAATCTGTTTGTGCAACAGAGGAGTTGAAATTCTACAAGGATCATCTTGACCCGGCGGACATGACGTCATTAAAGAAACCAACAACAGAGCATGAGCCGGAGTTAAAGTTCAAATCAGCTGATGACACTAAGATGGTTGACTTTGTGTCTGGCGATTCGTCCAAACAGCTCATCATCAGCGCAAACTTGGATCCGAAATAGGAAAGCGCGCTCATCGAGTTCATCCGTGAGAACCGGGACATCTTTGCATGGAAACCTTCATACATGCCGGGTGTCCCAAGGGAACTCGCTGAGCACACTCTTAATATCGATCCCAAGTTCAAACCTGTCAGACAGTTTCTTCGACGGTTCAATGAAGAAAGGCGCAAGGCCATTGGAGAAGAGGTGGCCCGGCTCTTGGCGGTTGGGTTCATTGTGGAGGTCTTTCACCCAGAATGGTTAGCTAACCCGGTGCTCGTGCTCAAAAAGAATGGCACCTGGCGTATGTGTGTTGATTACACAGATTTAAATAAGGCCTGTCCGGCTGATCCTTTTGCTCATCCCCGTATTGATCAGATCATTGATGCTACGGCGGGTTGCGCATGGTTGAGTTTCTTAGATGCTTACTTCGGGTATCATCAGATTAAGATGGCAGCCAAGGATCAAGAGAAGACAGTGTTTATAACTCCTTTTGGGGCTTTCTGCTATGTGTCTATGCCTTTTGAGCTCAAGAGTGCTCAGACGACTTACCAACGGTGTGTGCAGAATTGTCTTCATGATCAAATTGGGCGCAATGTTCATGCCTATGTGGATGATATAGTGGTGAAGTCCAGGGAAGAGGAAACCTTGGTCACAAACTTGAAAGAGACTTTTGATAATCTTGGGTTTACAAGATGATGCTTAACCCGGCCAAGTGTGTTTTTGGAGTGCCAGCCGGCGAGCTTTTGGGTTTTCTGGTGTCTAATCGAGGTATTGAAGCTAACCCGGAGAAGATCAAGGCAATTACATCCCTGGCCAAACCAACCTGCGTCAATGATGTTCAACGACTAGCGGGTCGTGTGGGTGCTTTGAGCTAGTTCATAAGCCGGTTAGGGGAAAAGGCTATGCCTCTATATCAGTTGATGAAGAAAACATATGTGTTTGTTTGGAGCGATGCTGCGAACGCCGCTTTTGAGGATCTGAAGGCACAACTGGCTGAGCCGCCGGTCCTAGCTGCTCCAATTGAGAAAGAGCCGCTATTGTTATACGTAGCTGCCAACTCACAGGTTGTTAGTGTGGCTATGGTGGTAGAGCGCAAAGAGGCTGGCAAAGAGCATCTGGTTCAGCGGCCGATTTATTATGTCAGTGAAGTGTTAATTGAGTCTAAGCAACGATATCATCATTGACAGAAGCTTGTTTATGGGGCGTGCATGGCAAGCCGGAAGCTTAAGCATTACTTTCAGGGACATCCAATCACTGTGGTTAGCTCTGCTCCTTTGGAGACATTATTCAAAACAGGGAAGCTACAGGGCGAGTTGCCAAGTGGGCAATTGAGCTTGCGTCTCATGGCTGAAGTATGTTCCACGCACTGCGAAAGTCTCAAGCCCTGGTTGACTTCATCAATGACTGGACAGAGATGCAGATGCCAGAAGAAAAGCCAGACAACAAATATTGGACTATTCATTTTGATGGGTCCAGGCAATTGGAGGGCTTGGGGGCTGGAGTTGTATTAACTTCCCCACGAGGTGATAAATTTTGTTATGTGTTACGATTAATGTTTCCGTGCACTAACAACGCAGCAGAGTATGAAGCATTGCTCCATGGTCTTCGAGTGTAAAGGAGATGAGCTTGAGCCGGGTCATATTTCTTGGTGATTCAGATCTAGTGGCTCAGCAGGTGTCTGGCAAGTGGGATTCCAAAGACCCTCTCATGGCGGCTTATCACCGAGAGGTCGATGCTGTTGTAGGATATTTTAAAGGTTATCAGGTGGAACACATTGACCGTCGAAAGAACGAAGCAGCTGATGCTTTGAGCCGGCTGGGGTCTCAACGTAAGCCGGTACCACCCAACACCTTTTTAGATGTTTTGCATAACCCCTCTGTCAAGTTGCCCATAGAAGAAGATTTAGCTATTCCTGACCCAGAGGCGTAGTTGGTGGCGGCTCTTCATGTCATCCCAGATTGGACAGTGCCGTTCTTGGCTTACATGACCCGGGGAGAATTGCCAACAGATGAGACCCTGGCTCGACAGATAACCCGGCGGTCTAAGTCCATGACGATTTCGGATGGAGAGTTATTTCATCGCAGTGTTTCCGGAGCGTTTCAGCGGTGTGTTTTCCCCTAAGAGGGCCAAGAAATCCTTCGTGAGATCCATGAAGGCGATTGTGGTCATCATGCCAGGTCAAAATATTTAGTGGCCAAGGCGTTTTGTCACGGTTTTTACTGGTTGACGGCTCACGCTGATGCAGAAGATCTGGTCAGTAGATGTGATGGATGTTAGAAATTTGCACGACGAGCGCATGTGCCGGCTCAAGAGCTCCGGATGATTCCAATCACTTGGCCGTTTGCAGTCTGGGGGCTTGACATGGCGGGACCTTTCAAAAGGTCTAAGGATAAGAAGACACGTCTCCTGGTGGCTGTTGATAAGTTCACTAAATGGGTTGAGGCGGAGCCTGTGAGTAAGTGTGATGCAGCCACGGCAGTTCAGTTCATGAAGAAAATAATCTTCCGTTTCGGTTTTCCACACAGTATTATCACGGACAATGGAACTAATCTATCCCAAGGGGCTATGGAAGAGTTTTGTCAGCGAGAGCACATCCGGCTTGATGTTTCTTCTGTAGCTCATCCTCAATCCAATGGTCAAGCTGAGAGAGCAAATCAGGAAATTCTGAAAGGGCTAAAACCCCGGCTTATGGTTCCTTTACAGCGAACGCCGGGTTGTTGGGTAGAGGAGTTCCCTTCAGTGTTATGGAGCATCAATACTACACCCAACAGGTCTACGGGTTACACACCCTTCTTCATGGTTTATGGGGCAGAAGCAGTATTGCCCAGTGACATCCGTCATGACTCGCCCCCGTGTGGCGGCTTATGTTGAAGCTAACAATGAAAAAGCCAGACAGGATGCGCTTGACTTATTGGATGAAGAAAGAGACTTAGCAGCAGCACAGCCAGCAATCTATCAACAGGACCTGCGTCGTTATCACAGCCGCCGGGTTAAGACCAGGACTTTTCAGGAAGGCAACTTGGTGCTCCGGCTCATCCAAGATCTTTCAGATGCACACAAGTTATCCCCACCTTGGGATGGACCCTTTGTGGTTAGTAAAAATTTAAATAACGGGTCTTACTACCTCATTGATGTTCGAGAGCATGCAGACTCACATAAGTCGGAGGAGGAGACCCACCGGCCGTGGAACATTGCTCAACTTCGGCCGTACTATACCTGAGCCACCGGCTCTCATCATGTACATACGTTCACCTTGTATATACGATGATAAGCAATAAAGTAATACCATCGGTCTCTTTTTCTTTTCAAAGATTATGCATCTTTGTTATTTTCTCACAAATGTATATTAAGGAGCTGATCATATTTGAATCAAGTTTAACCTTTTCTAGTCCGGCTTATGATCGTATTCGAATCTAGCTGTAAATCTCATGGTCACTTGGGGGCTTCCTGTTCAAACATAGGTTGTATTCAAACCAAAGAGAACATAGCTGTCGTAACCCTCTTGATCGGCTCAAGGCCAAACTCACTTGGGGGCTTCTTGATCGTATCCGAATCATAGCTTAACCCCTTTTGAGCCGACTTGGATCGTATTCGAATCAGGCTCGTTAAAAACCTCTCAAGGTCATTAGGGGGCTTCCTGTTCAAATATAGGTCGTATTCGAACCAAAGAGAACATAGCTGTCGGTACCCTCTTGATCGGCGCAACGCCAAAGCCACTGGGGGCTATATGGTCGTATTCGAACCTTAGCTTAACCCCTTTGGTCCGGTTTACTGATCATATTTGAATCAAAAACCCCCAATCTTTTAAATACATAGTTAAAATTATGTTTGTTATCTATTGCTTGCCTTTTAGTTTTTTGTTGTTTCAATATTACAAATGAGATGGCCTGGGTTTTTTTCGCCAGCTCAATTATTGGACAACACAGCCGCCTGGGTTATCCAAGCCGGTGGTCTAAGGATCCGAAGGTACGAGCTACTGAGATATGATGATTATTGCATATTCAAGGAGTGTTAACTTTTATACATATTGAATTATCAAATTCATCACCCGGGTTATTTGAACTAGCGATCTACGAATCAACAAGGACAAGATTTTTCCTTGTGTTCACAGGAACAGAGTTTAAACATTGCATAGACAAGCATTAAACAATGCTTAAGACAACATTAAACATTGGCATCCGGAAGCACAGATTCACATCGAAGTGTTTTTTGCACGATGGCATAAGCAAAAAACGCGGTGTTTTAAACAGTTAAGCTATTACACGGCTTTATAAGCCCATGAAGATGATCATTGTCCTTCCCTCACCGGTTCACCATCAGACAACATTAAACATTGGCATCTGGAAGCACAAATTCACATCGAAGTGTTTTTTGCACGATGGCATAAGCAAAAAAACGTGGTGTTTTAAATACTTAAGCTATTACACGGCTTTATAAGCCCATGAAGATGATCATTGTCCTTCCCTCACCGGTTCACCATCTTGAGTCTGCTGGAAGTTGGATTTGGACCAATCAAAGCCATTCATGGCGACAAATTCAGCTTCATCATCAATCAGGCCGACCGGGTCAATTTCTGGGGCAAAGGTATCTTCTCTCACAGGTGGGATCAGATCAGCAACTTTGTATGAAGGAGTGGCCATCTTCTTATTTGCACTATCAAAACCCGGCTGGTATTTGTCCATGTTGGTATCATCTCCAAGGCTAGTCGCCTGAGGCCAGACTTCACGGACGCAGGCTATAAAGTCATCTTGATTAAAAGGAGACCCATCCTCCTTCATAGTAGGATAGCCCCTTGCAACGTCCGCCGGGTATAGGTCTAGCACCCAAGCTTTGGAGCGGCTTAAGGCAGTCAGTGCACCGGCTCGTGCACAGGAGCGCTTTACCTCTTGGAATCTAGCAGGAAGGATGGATAGCCTCTTCAAGACATTGCTGAGCCGGTTGGATCCTTGATTTACCGGAGAGATAGCGGCCAGAGCCCGTTGTGTACCAATGTACAATTGTTGAACCAAGGTGTATGCTGCCTTCAGTTTAATCAACGGTTCTTGGCTCAGGTTTTTTGCTTCACGGACCTGTGTATATTTTTAACAGTCAGTTGGCGGATCATATTCCGGTTAGACAAAATTTATATTCAAGATCAATTCAGACGGCATACCAAAAATCGCGGCAACCATCTGAAATACCCGGCCCTTCAAATTGTTCAGTTCTGTTGAAATTTCTTTCAGAGCTGTTTCGGCTGTCTCAGCTTGGCGGGTCAGGAGTGTTTTCTCATTCTCCCAAGTTTTCTCTTTGGCAGCAAAGCTGGTCTTCAAAGTCTCCGTCTCAGAAAGGCTCATTTGCAACTTGGAGGTGGAAGATTTAATTTCTGACTCCTGGCTTGCTAGCCGGGTCTTTGCGTCAGTCAATTGGGAGTTCAGTTCAGATAATGCATTCTGTGAAACATTTAGATAAGTCAAGATTTGGTTTTAAATTCCAGTATACATATTCAAAATTCAAAGTCCCAAGTGCTTTACGAATAAAACACTTGGCACTTGGGGGCTAATGTATGCCAAATCAAATTTTTGTGACTCTATCAGCATATTAGAAGTCCCAAGTCCTTTACAAAGTAACAGCACTTGGCACATGGGGGCTAATGTACGCAGTTCAGCAAGGTTATCAAAGATAAACCGGAATGTTAAGTATTTTACAGATAGTGTTCAATTCTGAAGTACCGATTCATTAATGATTAAATAAACCGGTCCTTGGGGACTATGGGTGAAGTCTTGTTCTACCAATATCAGGCAAAGATTCAGAAGTAAAGGTATCGGTCTATATTTTAAGTCTACAGGTTATTCTGTTTCTCTCATAATCTACAGACTTGGGGGCTGAAGGAATATTGGTAAATCGGAAACTACATACCTCATACTTCAATTGAAGCTGCTTGACCATCTCAATCTCAGAATCACGACTGGAGTGTACATGACTGAGATAGCCGGATAAAATATCACTGGCATTAAGACGGTCATAGTTGGCAACATTAAGACGAACCTTCCTCCTTCTCCAAAGCTTCTTGCTTAGTGTGCACCGTGCCAGTACCGTCGGGTTCCCCGGCTCAACATAGCGGCTGCCAGTAATTTGAACATCTTGAACATGGGGAGACGGTGGGCCGGTTGAGCTTGATGGACCAGCTGCAGAAGGGTTAATAGTGTTCTTGACAAGGGATGGCTCTGGAGGATTTGCTTCATGAACAATAGGCGGGTCTTCTGGGGCGACAGTTAATGGAGAAGGTGTCCTAGCCGGCTTAGATGCCAGTACTGGCGGGTCTTCCACTGGTTTTGTTGCCTTCGCTTTCTATGACTTAGCTTGACCGCTAAAGAAAAATATTGCAGGATAGTCAGCATTAAGATAACAATTGATCAAACTCGGAAAAGGATTTTTAATTACCAAGGAGCAGTCTTGAAAGCCGGAAATTGTGTTTGTGATGAGTCGGCCGAGGAACGAGACACCTCCTGAAAAGGTAAATGGAAGGAGTTAAAGGAAATACAAGGAGCAGGATTCATTAAAACAAAGGTAAAGACAGTAATAAGTAAACCTCGTTTGGACGTTTCCGAGGGGTCTGTTCAGGGACGACAGTCGGCTCATCTTCAATCTCAACTTCACGATGGCTTTCATGCTGCTGCTTTTTCAAATGAAAGTTGGGATCCAAGTGAGCTAAGGGGTTAGAAAACCTTACTTTATGGATCACTCATCGAACTTTGTGTCTTGGTAAGGGCTCTGAGTCGGAGGAAATGATAGTTACCTCTGCTTCCCCAGCTTGACTAGCCCCAGTGTCATCCTAGTAAGGATCAGTATCAATAAAATTGTTAAAAAGTTAACCAAGGGAATCAAGGGCTACCTTCGAGTCAGACAAATCATCAAGCTTCATTAAAATCCTCAGCAGTAGTTTTCTTCTTCTTCTTTGATTTCCGGGTCGTCTTCTTGGTGTTCATAGCGGCGGCTTTTGCCTTCTTGGAAGCTTCGTGGTCATATTTCACTTTCCAGAAGTCAGAATTGGCCTATAAAGACAAGAAGAAAGATCAGTATTAAGTACTGATAGTTGGGCAAAACACGAAGAAAAAAGAGGTCAGAATGTACATACTTCTAGCGCCGGATTAACCTTGTAGAAGGGACTCAACCCAACAATACTGCAATCTTTGTACTTCCCATTTACCAAAAGGGTGGACATCGAAACAATGTCTTCTTCGGTGAGTTCAACTGGGCTATGACGAAGAGGGTTGTCCGGGCTTCCGTCATATTCATACATCAGTTGAGATCGACGACTTAATGGAATAACCCGCCATGAGATCCAGCAACGGGTCAGATCTAGTCCAGTTGAACCATTACCCAACAAGCCGTTGATTCTTCTAATGGAGGGAAGAAGCTTCCTATGTTCAGCGATGGTAAGCTTATCCGGAAGGGTGAACTTAGAGTCAAGACGACTAGGGCGGTAACCCGACAGAGGCTTCTCGTTTGCTGGAGAAGTATCCTGACAATAAAACCAAGTTTGGTTCCAGTCCTTTGGGTGGCTCGGTAAGACGATGAGAGGGAAAAAAACACCCTGACGGTGTTGAATCGAGATGCCTCCAAGTTCTAAGCTAGAACCATTGGTGCATTCATTTTGACGATTCAGATAAAAGTACTCTCTAAACAGCTCTACGGTAGGCTCTTGCTGAAGATATGCTTCACAGAGCACTTGGAAGTTACAAATGTTCTAAATAGAACAGGGTCCAAGGTCCTGAGGATGGAGTTTGAAAAAATGAAGGACCTCTCTGAAGAATTTTGAACCGGGCGGTGAAAAGCCACAGTTCATGTGGCCAGTGAAGACAATCACTTCTCCGCCTTTAGGATTGGGATGTTCTTCCTCTGGGTCAGGAGCACGATAAGACATGACATTCTTTGAAGGCAGAAACCCAACGAGGAAGAACTCTTTCAGACGCTCCTCAGTTATGGTTGAGGGAACCCAATTGCAAATGGTGGGTGTCTTTGACGGCATGATGAACAAGGGACTGGAAAAGGAAAAATAAAAGTGCCGGGTCAATTAACAGTTAAAGGTTGAAATTGTAAAACAAATAATGGCAGCTTAACTAAGGGCTAATGACATATAAGGAAAAGAAAGCCGGAATTGTAAGCCATCATGACTACAGATTTCTTCGGAAAACAGATTCAGCTAAGTGTTGGCATAAACAAGTTTCACCAAGCTATCATTATCATTTTGGATCAAAAGGCTGTTTCAAAAAGGAAAATATTCTAGACATAAAAACCTAGTACAGATGAGTTCGTCGACTGTAAAGAAGCATCTACACAGACAAAAGGGATCTACTGATATCAAAAATGAATGCCAAACAACTACCGCGCGAGTTATATCTCTTCTTTGGATCAAAAGAAGTTGCAGAGAAGATCTACAAGATGATCCATTGCGAACAGGTGAAGAACACTGAAGAACTTGCAAAACCTAGAACAGATCTAGGTGTGTGAGAGAAGAAAAACTTACGAGATGCAGGCTTGCCGCGAAGAGTCGCCGCGTCCTCTGGTCGGACTCAGGATAATGCAGCGGCCGAGCTTGATGACGACGATGAGAGTTGTGGCAGTGGCGGAGCTCGAGCAATGACGGAGGTTGCGAGAGGAAGAAGATAAGGAAGAAAGGAGAATGGGAAGGACCGGCTGCATGCCTATTTATAAGGGCAGATGCGAACAGGCGGGCGCGAAAATCAAGGAGACCCAATAATAATTATCCAACTAAATAGACGCCTCGATTCTCGGAAGGCATTAAAAAATAAAGATCCGTTCTAAGATGACGTCATGAAGGTTTTTTGTGTTTTCAAAAGATGACGTCATGGCGGGTTACAGAAGTTTTCAGACAGAGGATGGATTTTGACTAAGTATTGAAGATTGACAAAGAACAAAGTTCAAAGTCAACCTGGGGCCTAATGTTGGGGATATTATTATCAGTTGAGACCCGCCCAGGAGGGGCCGGGTCAGCTTCAATGGCGGGTTACGCAAGAAGCTCAGTAAGAATCCAAGTTTATAGTTTATTAAGTCTTATAGCAGGCCCAAAGGCCTGGGGCCGGCTTGAGGCCCGATATTGTAAGTAAACCGCCACATGTAAGGGAATACTTGTACATAAAGACATGTAAAGAAAGTCACCGAGCCGGACTCGATTATGAGCCGGTCGGGACTCTGTAGTCCACCGGGCGTCAACCCGTGTATATATGGGGACGACCCGGTGGCGGTTTAGGGGAAGAAAAACAACCAAGTCGATAACCAAGCCGGCGAGTTGAGCCTCTTGGAAGTTGAAACCTCAACAATACCAATCCCAACTAAACGTAGGCTTTTACCTTCATCATAAGGGGCCGAACTAGTATAAAACTCTCTTGTGTCCTTTGTCCCGATTAACCCCTTCAAGCTTCCTAGTGCGATGGCCCTACGACTAAGTCCTTGCTCTAGGACATCTGGAGTGTCAATTCCACGACACTCTGCGCCGCCGTCACCTCCTCCTCCTTGCTGGACTCGGTATGGGCCTCCTCCTCCATCCTCCCTCTCCACTCACCGATGGCCGGCCCCTCCTCGCTCCGCCTTCCTCCTCCGTCCTCCCTCCACTGGCTGCCGGCCGGCCCCTCCTCGCTCCGCCTTCCTCCCTCCACTGGCCGCCGGCCGGCCCCTCCTCCTCCTTGCTGGACTCGGTACCGGCCTCCTCCTCCGTGGTCCCTACATTTTGATTTAGTTGATTTAGTAGGCTAGTTGATTTAGTTGATTTAGAACATTTTGATTTAGTTGATTTAGTAGGCTAGTTGATTTAGTTGATTTAGAACATTTTGATTTAGTTGATTTAGTAGGCTAGTTCATTTAGTTGATTTAGAACATTTTGATTTAGTTGATTTAGTAGGCATTTAGTTGATTTAGTAGGCATTTAGTTGATTTAGTATGCACCATTTTCATTTAGTTGATTTAGAACATTTTCATTTAGTTGTTTTAGTTACTTTTTGGAAAAATGTAGGTGGTACCTTGTCATCTAATATGTTACTAGATCTTAGGATTATAATTGTCCATCAAATTGCTTCTCGCGGAAGAACCAAAAATATCTCATGCTACTGTTTTTCTTTACTATGAAGTGGGTCGTTAATCCTTTGCTCATATTGCTTTAGGAAAAATGGCGCCACCACCACCACCACTATGTCGACTGTGCAAGTCAAGGTGCCCCAGCAGCCTTGCAACTGGCAAGCTGTTCGGCATCTACTTCCAGCCGGGTTTTCATCATGCGGCGGTAGAAATTAGATGAAATGTAATAACTATTTTATTTTTAGTGTTGGCATTACTGCATTGTGTCATTTTTCTTATTTTACACAGATCGTCCCATGCAATGTGAGGTTGAAATTCAACAAGCTGACAGGAGACACTGTGACATTTGAGGCTCCTGGGGGCCGTACACTATGGAGGTCGAAAAGGACGCAATATGTCGCAGATTGGAGGAGATGCATGAGCCCGTTTTGTCGCTCGCATGCGTCTTACTGGTGGTGAGTTGATCAACTTCTCCTTCAGAGCAGAAAGACCCAAGCTGGCTGTCATTTATCTCAACATGGTGGAAGATGATGAAGATGACGAAGATGATAAAGATGATGAAGATAATGAGGACCCACTCAATGAAGATGATGAGGACCCACTTCATGAAGACATCATAGCTCAAAGAACAAGGCTGAGCGAGGAGGAGGTGTCCAACCTGTGGGACATAATTTCGCCACGTGCTGACTTTGTCGGGGTGCCATTCGTGACCCTCCTGACAAATACCATGGTTGATCGACATGATATGGTATGTTATACTTACAAATGCAAATTATCCGATGAAATACTTAGTGTACAGTCCAATGATATGGTATGTTGTGTGGAATCTAGTCGATGATATGTTTTAGTGTAGACTTCGATCACATGCTTATTAGTGTAGAATCTAAGGAAACTATTAATAGTGTAGATAATCCATATGTACTTATTTGCGAGGCTATTTATTAATTGAAATGTTTTTCTTATTCATAAATTGGCAAAGAGCATATCTGTGAGTTATGGTATCGAGCCTGATGAAGAAGGCTCAGCTGGACTACGCCTTACTGCAAGGGGCTCCATCACAACCTGTACTTACCGCGTGGACACGAACGGTCGCACACACTAAACTCGGTTGGGTGGAAGAAATTCCTCGATGGCAAGAATCTTCGTGTTGGACAGGCCATCCTAATTACTATCAAGAACACCAACCGCCCAGGCTTGAGGATGATGATTGTCTTCGATATCATCTAGAACTACATATGTGTGTGTGGCTATATCATCTAGAACTACATATGTGCGTGTGGCTATATCATCTAGAACTACATATGATGATCGTCGTCGATATCATCTAGAACTACATATGATGATCGCCATTGATATGACCTTGTACTGCTTGAGGATGCATGTTGACTATGCATTAAATTGTTATCTAGTACTCCTTTCGTTCCAAATTACTCATCGTGGTTTGAACTAAAACCACGACGAGTAATTTGGAATGAAGGGAGTACTACCCAGTAATGGTTTATGAATTTGATATCTACTAGCAGTACCTAGTATCAAGTATCTGAAAGGGAAACTGAAAGGGAAAGGGGTACGGGGGGAAATGATGAAAGATATAACAGTAGTGAGGGACTGCGAAATCGCTACAGCTAAGTAATAGTAGCGCGTTCATAAAAAGCGCTGCTGATATCGTCCACTTTAGTAGCGCGGGTAAGGACCGCGCTACTACTATAAGTTAGCTGTAGCGCCTTATTAGTAGCATGGCCACCCGCGCTACTGCTAGCCTCAAAACCCGCGCTACTACTAGGGTTTTCCCTAGTAGTGTCACGCAATACTTATGGGTATGGAGTTTTAATCGGACACAAAGAAACATAGGGGCTTATAGTTTTGCCTCCCAACGTTTTACCTCAAGGGTAATGTCAACAATAATAGTTCATGAAAACTCACAACCAATTAGCCATATATACCAGGATCTTTCCAACATATTGTGCTTGCGAAAGGATAAAATGTAAAAAAGAAGGGTGAAGATCACCATGACTCTTATGCAAAGTAGGAGATAAAAGTAAAAGATAGGCCCTTCGCAGAGGGAAGCAGAGGTTGTCATGCGCTTTTATGGTTGGATGCACAAAATCTTAATGTGAAAGAACGTCACTTTATATTGCCACTTGTGATATGGACCTTATTATGCAGTCTGTCGCTTTTATTTCTTCCATATCACACGATCGTATAAAGCTTATTTTCTCCCACACTAATAAGTCATACATATTTAGAGAGCAAGTTTTATTGCTTGCACCGATGACAACTTACTTGGAGGATCTTACTCAATCCATAGGTAGGTGTGGTGGACTCTCATGGCAAGACTGGTTTAAGGGTATTTGGAAGCACAAGTAGTATCTCTACTTGTTGCGGTGAATTTGGCTAGCATGAGGGGGAAAGGCAAGCTCAACATGTTGGAGGATCCAAGACAATATAATTTATCTCAGATGTAAGAAAACGTAACCCATTACGTTGTCTTCCTTGTCCAACGTCAACTCTTTAGCATGTCATATTTTAGTGAGTGCTCACAATCATAAAATATGTCCAAGATAGTATATCTATATGTGAAGACCTCTCTTTATTTATTACTTACTATTAATTGCAACGATGACCAAAACTATGTTTGCCAACTCTCAACAACTTTTATCCATCATACTTTTTCTATGTGAGCTCATTACTCTCCATAAGGCTGACATGATCTCTTTGTTTCTTTTTATTTCTTTCCCTTTTCTTTTATTCACTTAGGATCATGGAAAATAATCAAGCCCTTGACTCAACACTAATCTTTATTATATATAGCTCACGGACTTGATTACATAGAAGGATAATAAAGCAAAACTCACTACTAGATCATACTAAGAACTTTTATTCTACTAGATCAAGATATTACCCAAAGGATCAAACTAAGAAAAACGGTAAAGATTAAAGTGATGGTGATACGATACCGGGGCACTCCCCCAAGCTTGGCAGTTGCCAAGGGGGGTGGCCATACCAGATACTCAATTCTTCTTTGTTGGTGGAGACGGTGGTGATTTGGTTGATGGCGTAGGTTTCTTCCTTAGTTTACGCTCGAGAACAGAATTTTGGTAGCTTAGGTCCTTGATCTCCTACACTAGGCTCAGTATCTTTTTACATAGTTCCTGTTTATTTTCCTACAAGAGGCGAAAAGGGATAAACTCGATCTTAGGTTTCTTCACTTTATCAGGGAGGCTTAACTTTTTGAACTCCACATGCATGTCCCCAGGTTGAGGTAGTGGGACTTCATCTGAGCTCGTCTCCTCCTTTCCCTAAGGTTCATAGTCCTCTTCTTCTTCCGTAGTCCAACCACAATGCTCCACATCCCCATAAACTTTAGGGTCTGCAAGGTAATCAGCCACATAGCTCTCTCCTTCCGAATCCTGGGATGACATGTTGCTCAAATCTGCAGCAGGACAGCTCGAAACAAAGAAAAGAGATTTTTGCGTGATACGGGAGTCAAAACCTCCGGGAGATTATATAATGAATTTTTACCGACCAAAATACGTAACGTGTATGAAAACGAAGTCCAGAGAGCACATGAGGTGCCCAGGAGGTAGGGGGTGCACCCAGGAGGGTAAGGCGCGCCCTCCACCCTCGTGGAGCCCCCGTGTCCTTCCTGGATTGCTACTTATTTTTCTATTTTTCTAAATATTCCAAAAGGGAGAAATATTGCCTTAAAAACTGTTTTGGAGTCGGTTTACTTACTGTACCACATACCTATTCCTTTTTGGAGTCTGAAACGTTTCGGAAAGTGTCCCTTATGTATTCCTCCGGGGTTACAGTTTCAATAACATTGGTTTCAACATTTATGGGATTACCTGAGATATAATGTTTGATTCTTTGACTGTTTACCACCTTCAGATTTGTGCCGTCGAAGTTGTTGATTTTTATGGCACCGGAACGATAGACATCCTTGATAACGTAAGGACCTTCCCATTTAGAGAGAAGTTTTCCTGCAAAAAATCTTAAACGAGAGTTGTATAGCAATACATAATCACCTACATTAAACTCACGCTTTTGTATTCTTTTGTCATGCCATCTTTTAACTTTTTCTTTAAACAGCTTGGCATTTTCATAGGCTTGGGTTCACCATTCATCAAGTGAGCTAATATCTAATAGCCTATTCTCACCGGCAAGTTTGAAATCATAATTGAGTTCTTTAATAGTACAATATCCTTGTGTTCTAGTTCGAGAGGTAAGTGACATGCTTTTCCATAAACCATTTTATACGGAGACATACCCATAGGATTTTTATATGCAGTTCTATAGGCCCATAATGCATCATCAAGTTTCTTGGACCAATTCTTTCTAGATCTATTAACAGTCTTTTGCAAAATTAATTTGAGATCTCTATTACTCAGTTCTACTTGACCACTAGACTATGGGTGATAAGGAGATGCAATTCTATGATTAACATCATATTTAGCAAGCAATTTATGGAAAGCACCATGAATAAAATGTGAACCACCATGAGTCATTAAATATCTTGGGACGCCGAATCTTGGAAAAATAACTTCTTTAAGCATTTTAATAGAAGTGTTATGATCAGCACTACTAGTTGGAATAGCTTCTACCCACTAGTAACGTAATCAATAACAACTAAAATATGTGTATATCCATTAGAGGAAGGAAAGGGTCCCATATAGTCAAAGCCCCAAACATCAAATGGTTCAATGACGAGTGAATAGTTCATAGGAATTTCTTGGCGTCTACTAATATTACCAATTCTTTGACATTCATCACAAGATAAGACGAACTTACGGGCATCCTTGAAGAGAGTAGGCCAATAAAAACCAGATTGCAATACCTTATGTGTAGTTCTATCTCCAGCATGGTGTCCTCCATAAGCTTCGGAGTGACACTTCTGTAGGATCTGTTCCTGTTCATGCTCAGGTACACAACGTCTAATAACACCATCTACTCCTTCTTTATAAAGATGTGGGTCATCCCAAAAGTAATGCCTCAAATCATAGAAGAACTTTTTCTTTTGCTGGTATGTGAAACTAGGTGGTATAAACTTAGCAACTATGTAATTAGCATAATCAGAGCAGTATGAGAAGCATTTATGACATTTAATTGCTCATCAGGAAAGCTATCATCAATAGGACGTGGGTTATCAAGCACATTTTCTAACCTAGACAAGTTGTCTGCAACGGGGTTCTCAGCTCCCTTTCTATCAACAATATGTAAGTCAAATTCTTGTAGCAAGAGAACCCATCTAATAAGTCTAGGTTTAGCATCTTTCTTTTCCATGAGATATTTAATAGCAGCGTGATCAATGTGAATAGTTACTTTAGAATCAACAATATAAGGTCTGAACTTATCACAAGCAAATACAACTGCTAAGAATTCTTTTTCAGTGGTAGCATAATTTCTTTGAGCATTGTCTAGGTTTTTACTAGCATATTGAATAACGTTTAATTTCTTATCAACTCTTTGTCCTAGAACAACACCTATAGCATAATCACTAGCATCACACATAATTTCAAAGGGTAAATTCCAATCAGGTGGATGAACAATAGGTGCAGAAATCAATGCTTTCTTAAGTATTTCAAATGCTTCTACACAATCATCATCAAAAACAAATGGTATATCTTTTTGTAATAAATTAGTCAGAGGCCGAGAAATTTTTGAGAAGTCATTAATGAACCTCCTATAAAATATGGCATGACCAAGGAAACTTCTTATACCTTTGATGTCCTTGGGATATGGCATCTTTTCAATAGCATTAACCTTGGCTTTATCAACTTCAATACCTCTTTCAGAAACTTTGTGCCCCAAGACAATACCGTAATTAACCATAAAGTGGCACTTTTCCCAATTCAAGACAAGATTAGTTTCTTCACATCTCTGTAAAACTCGATCAAGGTTGCTTAAGCAATCATCCAAAGAAGATCCATGGACGGAAAATTCGTCCATGAAAACCTCACAAATCTTTTCACAAAAGTCAGAGAATATAGCCATCATGCATCTTTGAAAGGTAGCAGGTGCAATACATAAACCAAAAGGCATACGTCTATAAGCAAAAGTACCAAAAGGGCATGTAAAAGTAGTATTTGATTGATCTTTGGCTTACACCGGAATTTGAGAGAAACCAGAATAACCATCTCAAAAGCAAAAATGTGTATGTTTGGATAACCTTTCTAGCATTTGATCGATAAAAGGTAAGGGGTAATGATCCTTTTTAGTAGCCTTATTTAATTTGCGGAAATCAATTACCATCCTATAACCTGTAATAATTCTTTGCGGGATCAATTCATCTTTATCATTAGGAACAACAGTAATACCTCCCTTCTGAGGGACACAATGGACAAGGCTTACCCACTGACTATCAGCAACGGGATAGATTATACCTGCCCCAAGGAGCTTTAGTATTTCCTTTCTTATCACTTCTTTCATTTTAGGATTCAGCCGGCATTGATGATCACGAACTGGTTTAGCATCTTCTTCCAAATTAATTTTATGTTGACATAGAGTGGGACTAATGCCCTTAAGATCATTAAGAGTATACCCAATAGCAACAGGATGTTTCTTCAGAGTTTTAAATAATCTCTCTTCCTCATGCTGTGAAAGGTTAGCACTAATAATAACATGACATATCTTTTTCTCATCAAGATAAGCATATTTAAGAGTATCAGGTAACGATTTACGCTCAAACACGGGATCACCCTTGGGCGGAGGAGGATCCCCTAGGATTTCAACAGGTAAATTATTTTTCAGAATAGGTTCCTGTTTAAAGAATACCTCATCGAATTCCCTTCTTTCATTCATAAACATATCATTTTCATGGTCTAGCAAATAATGTGCTAAAGGATCACTAGGAGGTACGGCAATAGGAGCAAGACCAATAATTTCATCCTTATTAGGTAATTCTTCTTCACGGTGTTGTCTACTAAATTTAGACAAATGAAATTCATGAGTCATATCATCTAAACTGATAGTAACAACATCCCTTTTGCAATCTATGGTAGCATTAACGGTGTTCAAGAAGGGTCTACCAAATATAATGGGACAAAAGCTATCTTGTGGGGAACCAAGAACAAGAAAATCAGCAGGATATTTAGTTTTCCCACACAAGACTTCAACATCTCTAACAATTCCCATTGGTGAAATAGTATCTCTATTGGCAAGTTTAATTGTGACATCAATATCTTCTATTTCAGCAGGTGCAATCTCATGCATAATTTCTTTGTATAAGGAATGAGGTATTGCGCTAGCACTGGCACCCATATCACATAAGCCATGATAATAATGATCTCATATTTTAACAAAAATAACAGGCATGCCTACCACAGGTCTAGGTTAATCTTTAGCACAGGGTTTAGCAATTCTAGCAGTTTCATCACAGAAATAAATAACATGCCCGTCAATATTATCAGACAAGAGATCTTTAACAATAGCAATATTAGGTTCAACTTTAACTTGCTCAGGAGGTGTATATGTTTTAATATTGCTTTTACGAACCACAGTTGAAGCTTTAGCATGATCCTTTATCCTAACAGGGAAAGGTGGTTTCTCAACATATGCAGTAGGAACAGTAGGATCATTATAAGTGACAATCTTTTCTTCAACTTTAATAGGTGCAGCTACTTTTACTTCTATGGGAGGATGATATTTAAACCACTTATCCTTGGGGAGATCAACATAAGTAGCAAAAGATTCATAGAAAGAAGCTACTATCTCAGAGTCAAGTCCATATTTAGTGCTAAATTTATGAAAAATATCGGTATCCATAAAAGATTTAACACAATCAAAACTAGGTGTTATACCTAACTCCTTACCTTTGTCGAGGTCCCAATCTTCAGAGTTGCGTTTAATTCTTTCCAATAAATCCCATTTGAATTCAATAGTCTTCATCATAAAAGAACCAGCACAAGAAGTATCCAGCATGGTGCGATTGTTATCAGAAAGCCTAACATAGAAATTTTGAATAATCATTTTTCTCGAGAGCTCATGATTGGGGCATGAATATAACATTGATTTAAGCCTCCCCCAAGCTTGAGCGATGCTTTCTCCTTCGCGAGGCCAAATATTATATATGTAATTGCGATCACGATGAACAAGATGCATAGGATAAAACTTCTAACGAAATTCCAATTTCAATCGTTTGTAATTCCAAGACCACATATCATCACATAGCCTATACCATGTCGATGTGTCTCCCTTCAAAGATAAAGGGAAGACCTTCTTCTTAACAACATCTCCGGGTACACATGCAAGCTTAAATAGTCCACAAACTTCATCCACATATATTAGATGCTCATCAGGATGTTTTGTTCCATCTCCTAAAAAGGGATTAGCTAGCAGTTTTTCTATCATACCCGAAGGAATTTCAAAGAAGACATTTTCATTTTCATTTTCATTTTTAGTAGGTTGAGTAGGTTGAGTAGGTTGAGGAGCAACTCTTTGCTCTATTGGTCGGGGTGAAGATACCCCGAACAAGCTCCTTAGAGGATTACTTTTCATAATAACAAGTGATAGTAAATTTTAGCACACTATATAAATTTTTCCTTACCAAATTCAACCTACCAAAGGCGCTTCACTCCCCGGCAACGGTGCCAGAAAAGAGTCTAGATGACCCAGAAATATAGGGGATCTATCGTAGTCCTTTCGATAAGAGTGTCGAACCCAACGAGGAGCAGAAGGAAATGATAAGTGGTTTACAGCAAGGTATTCTCTGCAAGTACTGAAATAAGTGGTAATAGATAGTTTTGTGATAGGATAATTTGTAACGAGCAACAAGTAACAAAATTAAATAAAGTGCAGAAAGGTGGCCCAATCCTTTTTGTAGCAAAGGACAAGCCTGGACAAACTCTTATATAGAGAAAAGCGCTCCCGAGGACACATGGGAATATCGTCAAGCTAGTTTCATCACGCTCATATGATTCGCGTTCGGTACTTTGATAATTTGGTATGGGGGTGGACCGGTGCTTGGGTACTGTCCTTACTTGTACAAGCATCCCACTTATGATTAACCTCTATTGCAAGCATCCGCAACTACAAAAAAATATTAAGGTAAACCTAACCTGTGACGCCCGGGTAATTAAGCTACAGTGATCCTCTGCTAGTGTTGCCACGTCACCTCGATTATAGTTGCTAATCTCGAGTTAGTTCAAAACAGTTTAGAAATTCAATTCAAAATTATGATGGCGATAAAAGTTTTCAAAAATTAAAACTAAAATGTTCGGGGGTTGTCAAATATTACAAAGTTAATTATGGTGGAGTAAACACATTTTTATAAAATGTTTAAATGCTCAAAGGTAAATAAAACAGCAGCAAAAGAAATTAAGTAAATGCCTTTTGTATTTTATAAAATATTAAACTATTTTATTTAGCTGTCCAAATTAATGTGGCAGTGGTATCTTTAACATACCATATTTAGGTGTTGTTCTCACATTCTACAAAATTGAAATAATTTAATAAAACCGAAAAGATTAAATAAAAGAAAAGGGGAAAAGAAAAGAAAAAAAAGGAGCACCCCCCCACTGGGCCTCGGTTCAGCAGGCCATCGAGCCCCCAGGCCGGCCCACTCGCCCCGTGCAAAACCCCCCCACTCCCCACTCGGCCGAACCCTAGCGCCCCACTTCCCCCCCCCCACGTTGCTC
>NC_041388.1:524700757-524745677 GCF_002162155.2 Triticum dicoccoides
CCCCGCTGCCCCCCCCGTCGCTAACCGCCGACGCCCGTCGCCTCCCCGATCTAGAGGCGGCGCCTCGCCACCTCGACGTCGTCGACCAGGACCACGCCGCCCCGTCCGCGACCACTCCGTCGCCGGATCTCGGTGGCTGCCTCGTCCCCTTCACCCGCGCCGCCGCCTGGACCTCGCCGGATCTCCCTCGTCGGACTTCCCCGAACTCCGTCGAGCCCGCTGCCCGGACCCTACTCCCCGAAGTGAGCACCCCCGCGCCCCTCCTCTCTCTCCCTCGCCCGGCCGCGTCCCTGACTGGCCTCACGGCGCCGCACCACGCCGGTCGCCCCGTGCCCTCGCCAGCCCCGCTCAGCGCCCTCCCCTGCACATCCCCGATGTGCGTTCGCCCTCACCGCGTGGCAACCGCGCCCGTCCGCGCGCCCGCGCCCCGCCTTTGCTCGCGGCCACCACGGCCACGGCCGATCCCGCTTGCGACCTTGTCCTTCCTCTCGTCGGCCCGTGCCCGCTACTGCCCTTCTGCCGGCGTCCCATTCCGGCGACCGCCCGTGCTACGCCGTTGACCACGCGCCCGGCGCCGGCGCCCCCCCTCTGCGCCCGCTCGGCCCTCTCCTGGGTCGGGCGCCCCGCAGCGCCTAGCGCCCGCACCTGCGGCGCCCGTAGCACCCGAACCCAATATGGCCCCTAGGGGCCTATGACAAACGGGGCCCTTGCCCCAAAACGTTTTATAAAAAAAAGGGGAATTAAAATAAGAAGGAATTAATAAAATTAATAATTAATTAATTAGTTAATTAGTGAATTAATTAACTTAATTAATCTTGTTTAATTAACCTAATTAACTATTGATAATTGATTAAACTATAATTAGATTAGTTAAATCCTAATTAGTATAAGCAGAGTATGACATGTGGGACCCACACGTCAGGTTGACCAGTCAACTCTGTTGACTGCTGACGTCAGCATGACATCATGCTGATGTCATTATTCCATTTTCGAATTAATTTAAATAACTAATTCAATTCCAGAAATTAATAAAATCTTTAGAAAATCATAACTTTTAATCTGTAACTCGGATTAAATTATTTTCAACGTGAAAGTTGCTCAGAACGACAAGACGATTCCGGATACGCAACCCGTTCGTCCGACACACCCCCCTAACCTATCGAACTTGCAACTTTCCCCCTCTGGCTCCTCTGCCCGAAAACGCGAAACACCGGGGATATTTTCCCGGATGTTTTCCCCCTTCACCGGTATCACATATCCCTGCGTTAGATCACCTCTAGCTCCACATTTGTCATGTTATGCTTTGATTGCTCTGTTATTTATTATGTTCCCCCTCCGTTACTTTTTTCGGTAGACCCCGAGGCCGCTACCGGTACCCCCTGTGATCGACTACGGTGTTGACGACCCCTCTCTCTTGCCAGAGCAACCAGGCAAGCCCCCCCCCCCTTGATCACCAGATATCGCCTACTCTTCTCTATACTGCTTGCATTAGAGTAGTGTAGCATGTTACTGCTTTCTGTTATACCTATCCTGATGCATAGCCTGTCCTTGTTACTACTGTTGATACCTTACCTGCAATCCTAAATGCTTAGTATAGGATGCTAGTTTATCATCATTGGCCCTACATTCTTGTCAGTCGGCCTTGCTATACTATCGGGTCGTGATCACTTGGGAGGTGATCACGGGTATATACTATACATACATACATACTATACAGATGGTGACTAAAGTCGGGTCTGCTCGAAGAGTACCCGTGAGTGATTCACGGATTGGGGGGCTGAAAGGACCTTTGTCCCGACGGCCCTCTGTGTGGATCTTTGTGGCGGAGCGACAGGCCAGGTTGAGACCACCTAGGAGACAGGTGGGCCTGGCCCTGTTCGGCGTTCGCGGATACTTAACACGCTTAACGAGATCTTGGTATTTGATCTGAGTTGGCTACGAGCCTATACGCACTAACCATCTATGCGGGAGTAGTTATGGGTATCCCGACGTCGTGGTATCAGCCGAAGCACTTCGTGACGCCAGCGACTGAGTGGCGCGCGCCGGATTGGAACGTAAGCCTGCTCTTGTATTAAGGGGGCTAGTTCCGCTTTCGGCCGCGTACGCAACGTGCAGGTGTGCTATGGGCGATGGGCCCAGACCCCTATGCACTTAGGTTTAGACCGGCGTGCTGGCCTCTTTGTTGTGCCTAGGTGGGGCTGCGATGTGTTGATCTTCCGCGGCCGGGCATGACCCAGGAAAGTGTGTCCGGCCAAATGGGATCAAGCGTGCTGGGTAAGTTGGTGCACCCCTGCAGGGAAGTTAATCTATTCGAATAGCCATGATCTTCGGTAACAGGACGACTTGGAGTTGTACCTTGACCTTATGACAACTAGAACCGGATAATTAATAAAACACACCCTTCCAAGTGCCAGATACCACCGGTGGTCGCTCTCTCTCAGGGTTATGAGGGGAGGATCGCCGGGTAGGGTTATGCTATGCGATGCTACTGGAGATGCTACTTGGAGATGCTATTTGGAGATGCTACTTGGAGATGCTACTTGGAGGACTTAAATCTACTCTCTTCTACGTGCTGCGAGACGGAGGCTGGCAGAAGCGTAGTCTTCGATAGGACAAGCTATCCCCCTTTTATTCTGGCATTCTGCAGTTCACTCCATCGATATGGCCTCCTTACACATATACCCATTTATATGTAGTGTAGTTCCTTGCTTGCGAGTACTTCGGATGAGTACTCACGGTTGCTTTCTTCCCCCTTGTTTCCCCCTTTCCTTTCTTTCTGGTTGTCGCAACCAGATGTTGGAGTCCAGGAGCCAGACGCCACCGTCGACGACGACTACTACACTGGAGGTGCCTACTACTACGTGCAGGCCGCTGACGACGCCCAAGAGTAGTTGAGGATCCCAGGCAGGAGGCCTGCGCCTCTTTCGATCTGTATCCCAGTTTGTGCTAGCCTTATTAAGGCAAACTTGTTTAAGTTATGACTGTACTCAGATATTGTTGCTTCCGCTGACTCGTCTATGATCGAGCAATTGTATTCGAGCCCTCGAGGCCCCTGGCTTGTATTATGATGCTTGTATGACTTATTTATGTTTTTAGAGTTGTGTTGTGATATCTTCCCGTGAGTCCCTGATCTTGATCGTACACGTTTGCGTGCATGATTAGTGTACGATTGAATCGGGGGCGTCACATAACCATAGCATGAAACATATGGATCCAAATCATCCCCTTACGAAACAACGCATAAACTAGGGTTTAAGCTTCTATCACTCTAGCAACCCATCATCTACTTATTACTCCCCAATGCCTTCCTCTAGGCCCAAACAATGGTGAAGTGTCATGTAGTCGACGTTCACATAACACCACTAGAGGAGAGACAACATACATCTCATCAAAATATCGAACGAATAGCAAATTCACATGACTACTAATAGCAAGACTTCTCCCATGTCCTCAGGAACAAAAATAACTACTCATAAAGCATAAACATGTTCATAATCAGAGGGGTATTAATATGCATATAGGATCTGAACATATGATCTTCCACCAATTAAACCAACTAGCATCAACTACAAGGAGTAATTAACACTACTAGCAACCTACTAGCACCAATCCCAGACTTGGAGAAAAGAATTGGATACAAGAGATGAACTAGGGTTTTGAGAGGAGATGGTGTTGATGAAGATGTTGATGGAGATTGCCGTCTCCCGATGAGAGGAGCGTTGGTGATGATGATGGCGATGATTTCCCCCTCCGAGAGGGAAGTTTCCCCGGCAGAACAGCTCCGCCAGAGCCCTAGATTGGTTCCGCCAAGGCTCCGCCTCGTGGCGGAGGAGTTTCGTCCGAGAAGATGGCTTCCTATTTTTTTCCCATCGAAAGACTTCATATAGGAGAAGATAGTCATCGGAGGGCCACCAGGGGGCCCACGAGGTAGGGGGCATGCCCCCCACCCTCGTGGGCAGGGTGTGGCCCCCCTGGTGAAGTTCTTGCTCTCAGTATTTTTTATATATTTAGAAAACGTCTTCCGTGGAGTTTCAAGACATTTAGAGCTGTGCAGAATAGGTCTCTAATATTTGCTCCTTTTCCAGCCCAGAATCCCAGCTATCGGCATTCTCCCTCTTTATGTAAACCTTGTAAAATAAGAGAGAATAGGCATAAGTGTTGTGACATAATGTGTAATAACAGCCCATAATGCAATAAATATTGATAGAAAAGCATGATGCAACATGGACGTATCAATGCTAAACCTAGACTTATTAGATGGGTTCTCTTGCAACAAGAATTTGATTTGCATATCATTGATAGAAAGGGAGCTGACAACCCCATTGCGGACAACTTGTCTAGGTTAGAAAATGTTCTTGATGACCCACTACCTATTGATGATAGCTTTCCTGATGAACAATTAAATGTCATAAATGCTTCTCGTACTGCTCCATGGTATGCTGATTATGCTAATTATATTGTTGCTAAATTTATACCACCTAGTTTCACATACCAGCAAAAGGAAAAAGTTCTTCTTTGATTTGAGGCATTACTTTTGGGATGGCCCACACCTTTGTAAAGAAGGAGTAGATGGTGTTATTAGACATTGTGTACGTGAGCATGAACAGGAACAGATCCTACGCAAGTGTCACTCCGAAGCTTATGGAGGACACCACGCTGGAGATAGAACTGCACACAAGGTATTGCAATCCGGTTTTGATTGGCCTACTCTCTTCAAGGATGGCCGTAAGTTTGTCTTATCTTGTGATGAATGTCAAAGAATTGGTAATATTAGTAGACGTCTAGAAATGCCTATGAATTATTCACTTGTTATTGAACCATTTGATGTTTGGGGCTTTGATTATATGGGACCATTTCCTACCTCTAATGGTTATACACATATTTTAGTTGTTGTTGAATATGTTACTAAGTGGGTAGAAGCTATTCCAACTAGTAGTGTTGATCATAACACCTCTATTAAAATGCTTAAAGAAGTTATTTTTCCAAGGTTTGGAGTCCCTAGATATTTATTGACTAATGGTGGTTCACATTTTATTCATGGTGCTTTTCATAAAATGCTTGCTAAGTATGATGTTAATCATAGAATTGCATCTCCTTATCACCCACAGTCTAGTGGTCAAGTAGAATTGAGTAATAGAGAGCTCAAATTAATTTTGCAAAAGACTGTTAATAGATCTAGAAAGAATTGGTCCAAGAAACTTGATGAGGAATTATGGGCCTATAGAACTACATATAAAAATCCTATGGGCATGTCTCCATATAAAATGGTTCATGATAAACCATGTCACTTGCCTCTAGAACTAGAACATAAGGCATATTGGGCTATTAAAGAGCTCAATTATGATTTCAAACTTGCCAGTGAGAAGAGGTTATTTGATATTAGCTCACTTGATGAATGGAGAACCCAAGCCTATGAGAATGCCAAATTATTTAAAGAAAAAGTGAAAAGATGGCATGACAAAAGGATACAAAAGCGTGAGTTTAATGTAGGTGAGTATGTATTGCTATACAACTCTTGTTTAAGATTTTTTGCAGGAAAACTTCTCTCTAAATGGGAAGGTCCTTACGTTATCGAGGAGGTCTATCGTTCCGGTGCCATAAAAATCAACAACTTGGAAGGCACAAATCCAAAGGTGGTGAACGGTCAAAGAATTAAATATTATATCTCAGGTAATCCTATAAATGTTGAGACCAATGTTATTGAAACCGTAACCCCGGAGGAATACATAAGGGACGCTTTCTGGAACGTTTCAGACCCCGAAAAGGAATAGGTATGTGGTACGGTAAGTAAACCGACTCCAAAACAGTTCTAATAGGAATTTTATTCCATTTTGGAATATTTAGAAAAATAGAAAAATAAGAAGCAGTCCGGGAAGGACACGAGGCCTCCATGAGGGTGGAGGGCGCGCCCTACCCTACTGGGCGCGCCCCCTATCTCGTGGGCACCTCGTGTGCTCTCCAGACTCCGTTTTCGTACACGACACGTATTTTGGTCGGTAAAAATTCATTATATAATCTCCCGAAGGTTTTAACCACCGTATCACACAAAAAATCTCATGTCTTTGTTTCGAGCTGTTTGTTTGACAGATCCAGGTCGTCATGTCGTCTTCAAGTGCCCCCAAGGACCAGTTCTTCGAGAAGGTCATCAACCCCTACCTCGCGGAAGTGCTGCATCACCCTCAAACCATTGAGATGCGTGAGGGGTCGTTGCACATCCGCGATGTTGAGGGGCCCAGGAAGACTGGAAGCACGGAGGCAAGGCTCGAGGCATTGGAGCAAGAAGTTTTCAAGTGTCAGGAGATGGTGGAGCGTGGACTTGATTCCAATCACATGATGATCACGGAGTTCACCAACAACCACAAGCTGGACGTCAAGGACATTGGGGAGGCCATCTTCAAGCTTCATGAGAAAATCGAGCACCTCCAAGCCCACATCTATGACCTGCAAAATCAAAACTGTGAGTATGAATATAGATTCAAGAGGATGAGTTTGGCTGCAGATTTGAGGTTTCAGGAGACTCGATCTTCCTTCTATGATGGTGAGCCTATGCCTAGAAGAAGGACGACAAGTCTACGCCATCAACAAAACCATCAACTTCTTCACCAACAAAGGAGACATAATCACATGGGTACGGGCACTCCCCTTGGCAACTGCCAAGCTTGGGGGAGTGCCCCGGTATCGTATCACCATTACTTTTATCTTTACCGCTTTTCTTAGTTCGATCCTTTTGATAATATCTTGATCTAGTAGAATAAAGTTTTAGTATGATCTAGTTGTGAGTTTTGCTTTATGATCCTTCTATGTAATCGAGTCCGTGAGCTATATATAATAAAGATTAGTGTTGAGTCAAGGGCTTGATTATTTTGCCATGATCTTGACTGAATAAAATAAAAGAGAAAGAATAAAAAGAAACAAAGAGATCATATGGATCTTATGGAGAGTAATGAGCTCACATATAAAAAGCATGATGAATAAAAGTTGTTGAGAGTTGACAAACATAGTTTTGGTCATCTTTGCAATTAATAGGAAGTAATAAAGAAAGAGAGGTCTTCACATATAAATATACTATCTTGGACATCTTTTATGATTGTGAGCACCCATTAAAATATGCCATGCTAAAAGAGTTGACGTTGGACAAGAAATACAACATAATGGGTTATGTTTTCTTACATCTGAGATAAATTATATTGTCTTGGATCATCCAACATGATTGAGCTTGCATTTCTCCCTCATGCTAGCCAAATCCTTTGCACCAAGTAGAGATACTACTTGTGCTTCCAAACACCCTTAAACCAGTTTTGCCATGAGAGTCCACCATACCTACCTATGGATTGAGTAAGATCCTCCAAGTAAGTTGTCATCGGTGCAAGCAATAAAAATTGATCTCTAAATATGTATGACTTATTAGTGTGGGAGAAAATAAGCTTCATACGATCGTGCGATATGGAAGAAGTAAAAGCGACAGACTGCATAATAAAGGTCCATATCACAAGTGGCAATATAATGTGACGTTCTTTCGCATTAAGATTTCGTGCATCCAACCATAAAAGCGCATGACAACCTTTGCTTCCCTTTGCGAAGGGCCTATCTTTTACTTTCATCTAATGCCTTACATAAGAGTCACGGTGATCTTCACCCATCCTTTTTACATTTTATCTTTTGGCAAGCACAACATGTTGGAAAGATCCTGGTATATATGGCTAATTGGATGTGAGTTTTCATGAACTATTATTGTTGACATTACCCTTGAGGTAAAACGTTGGGTGGCAAAACTATAAGCCCCTATCTTTCTCTGTGTCCGATTAAAACTCCATACCCATAAGTATTGCGTGAGTGTTAGCAATTGTGGAAGACTATATGATAGTTGAGTATGTGGACTTGCTGAAAAGCTCTTATATTGACTCTATCCTATGTTATGATAAATTGCAATTGCTCCAATGACTAAGATTATAGTTTGTTAGTTTTCAATGAAGTTCATGATTCATACTTGAAATTGTGATCAAATTGTTACTCTAGCATAAGAAATCATATGACAAGAATTATATAAGTTTTTGTTCTAAGAATGATCATGATGCCCTCATGTCCGTATTTTATTTTTATCAACACCTCTATCTCTAAACATGTGGACATATTTTTCGATTTTGGCTTTCGCTTGAGGACAAGCGAGGTCTAAGCTTGGGGGAGTTGATACGTCCATTTTGCATCATGCTTTTATATCGATATTTATTACATTATGGGCTGTTATTACACAATATGTCATGATACTTATGCCTATTCTCTCGTATTTTGCAAGGTTTACATAAAGACGGAGAATACCGACAGTTGGGATTCTGGGCTGGAAAAGGAGCAAATATTAGAGACCTATTCTGCACAGCTCCAAAAGTCCTGAAACTTCACGGAAGTCATTTTCAGAATATATAATAAATACTGAGCGCAAGAAGTTCACCAGGGGGGCCACACCCTGCCCACGAGGGTTGGGGACGCGCCCTACCCCCCTGAGCGCGCCCCCTACCTTGTGGGCCCTCTGGTGGCCTTCCGATGGCCATCTTCTGCTATATGGAGTCTTTCGATGAGAAAAAAATCAGAAGCCATCTTTCCGGATGAGACTCCGCCACCACGACGCGGAACCTTGGCAGAACCAATATAGGGCTCTGGCGGAGCTGTTCTGCCGGGGAAACTTCCCTCCGGGAGGGGGAAATCATCGCCATCGTCATCACCAATGCTCCTCTCATCGGGAGAGGGCAACCTCCATCAACATCTTCACCAGCACCATCTCCTCTCCAAACCCTAGTTCATCTCTTGTATCCAAGTCTAGGATTGGTACCTGTGGGTTGCTAGTAGTGTTAATTACTCCTTGTAGTTGATGCTAGTTCGTTTTATTGGTGGAACATCATATGTTTAGATCCTATATGCATATTAATACCCCTATGATTATGAACATGAATATGCTTTGTGAGTAGTTACATTTGTTCCAGAGGACATGGGAGAAGTCTTGCTATTAGTAGTCATGTGAATTTGGTATTCGTTCGATATTTTGATGAGATGTATGTTGTCTCCCCTCTAGTGGTGTTATGTGAACGTCGACTACATGACACTTCACCATTATTTGGGCCTAGAGGAAGGCATTGGGAAGTAATAAGTAGATGATGGGTTGCTAGAGTGACATAAGCTTAAAACCTAGTTTATGCGTTGCTTCGTAAGGGGCTGATTTGGATCCACATGTTTCATGCTATGGTTAGGTTTACCTTAATACTTTTGTTGTAGTTGCGGATGCTTGCAATAGAGGTTAATCATAAGTGGGTTGCTTGTCCAAGTAAGGAGAGCACCCAAACACCGGTCCACCCACATACCCAATTATTAAAGTACCGAACGCGAATTATATGAACGTGATGAAAACTACCTTGATGATATTCCCATGTGTCCTCGGGAGCACTTTACATCATATAATAGTTTGTCCAGGCTTGTCCATTGCTACAAAAAGGATTGGGCCACCTTGCTTCACTTTATTTACTTTTGTCACTTGTTGCTCGTTACCAATTATCCTATCACAAAACTATATGTTACCTATTATTTTAGTGCTTGCAGAGAATACCTTGCTGAAAACCGCTTACCATTTCCTTCTGCTCCTCGTTGGGTTCGACACTCTTACTTATCGAAAGGACTACGATAGATCCCCTATACTTGTGGGTCATCATCAATCAATCAAGCAAGGGCATACAAGCGGTCTAGAACTATCGCAAAAGTGCTCAACTACTACTGAATACATGGTGGAATACTACTAATCATTGGGTGGTCATCTAGAAATTTTGATCGGTGGAGGACTCCATAATATCTGCTCCAGCTTCGTCTTCAAAGTCATCATCACTAGGGTCGGAGTTAGTGTCGTCGATGGTGATGTAGTCCTCCAGACGAATCTCCTTGGGTTCTTCGTCTTCTTCTACTGGAGTGGGGTCTCCCATGAATATTCTGATCTTCTTAATCAGGTCGTCATTCTTCTCCAGTAGTGTCGCAATTTCCTCCTTATATCCATCGCGTGTAGACTTAAGTTCTTTTTCCAGCTCGATGATCCTTGTCTTTGCCTTCTTCAGATCTATCATGTCTGCGCACATCTGATTCTCCTGGCGTCGAATGTGTTGGTTTAGTTCCTGGATGAAAGCTGCAATTGATCTATCCTTCCTGGTGCTGATCATCTCCCATTGCTCGTCTCGGCGCCCACATATCGGGTAGATAGTGTCCTTAAGATCCTTGTGATATACTTCTCCAATGCGTCCCATGGTGATGTGAGCTGCCATACTCTTTCCTAAACTCCAGGTTGGTGCATCGAAGGAAAATTCTATAGGCTTAGTGACTGGCATGAATGTCTTTCCTAGAACTTGAACTTGAATCATACATCGCTCCTCTTTTGGTAAAATCGCGTTGTAAGTCCCGGTGAAGCTTGATATTCCTATGTTCAAGTACCTAGTGACTTCCTTCAAGTGTCGTCCAAAAGGTGATTCTTCCTCCGGTTGTGCAAACTTGTTCCTTGCGTCTGCCATCCTAAAGAGTAGAAAATGGAGAGGAGTCAGAAATGAGTAGACAAGAGTGACCTAGGGTTTTTATCTTAGTGGTCGTGTCCTACACTCAGCGTGTGCTCTGATACCATCTTTGTAGCGACCCGACCTCAAACGTTCAAGTCTCTATGCTTCAGTGTCATCCCTGGATCGGTAATGCTGACACACACAGTACTCGAAGGATTTATAACAGAGTACCAATCACACACTTATTACATCGAAAGTCTCAAAAGAGAACTTATTACAATAATATGGCTTAAGGCCATCTAACACGATAACAGCGGAAGGCTTGGAAGATAAAGTGAGTCCATCAACTCCAACAACATGGCTGAGCTGCACGGCAACGACCTAACAAACCTTACTCCTCATCGGAAAAGTCTTCAACATAATACGTTGCAGCCCGAAAACGGGTCAGCACATGGAATATGCTGGCAAAGTAACACAGTAGAGCAAGAACAGAATAATGCTATCACTACATGCATATTTGGCTGGTGGAAAGCTCTACGGTAACAGTTTTGCGAAAAGCCAATTTTTTCCTACAACAAAGGAATAGATTTTAAATTTACTATCATGGTAGTTGAAACATCATTGAGAAGGTTCCTCCAACTCAATCCCAATTAAAGTGATTAACAACCCAACAATATTAATTAAGAGTGATGAGATACTTAAGATACTCCAAGTACTAGATACTCAAGATTGTCCATTACCGGGGACACGGCTAACCATGATTAGTTTATACACTCTGCGGAGGTTTGCGCACTTTTCTCCACAAGACTCGATCGCCTCCGTTAGATTTCTCGCACTGCATGATGTTTGAGAAACGGATGACCGAGAAACAGTCTTTCAGAAACATTAACTCTCTACTCCGGGTAGACCATACCAAACCTACAAACCCACTACCTGCTGATCTACCTCTTTAAGAGCTTCACGTGACTTACTCAACTATGCTAGAGCCCATAATAGCTTGTGGCTGCACACGGAAGTTTCTAGCATGAATAATCTCAGTTCCCTTTGAGCCTGGGTGGCGGTCCATAGGAAGATCACACGGGTACTCCGGGATTTCCAAAAAATACAGGCAACACTGGGTACTCCAGGTGCCTCAATCCACCCAGATGTATATTTAAGTTGCCACCTTAAGTTGAACCATTGATTAACAATCTCACATCTGTCATGGATTTCACTCACCCAAACCACGTCTACGAGCATAGCATAGCAATATAAGCAACGTGTAGAAGTAACTCCCAAGGGTTTAAATGCAACAGGGTAATAGGTTCTACCTCATCAACTACTTCCCAACCCACATGTTAATGACATCCTGACCATGCAATGTTTGAGGATTGGAACTAATGCATAAAAACTGGGTGGTAAAGGGATATGATCAAAGTGTTACTTGCCTTCCTGACGATCCGCGAAACTTAGAGACTCCAAATAACATGCTTCGCACTCCGGGAATTCTATCGCAAGCAAACAATAGCATACATAAGCAACAATCAAAGAATCACGGGTAAAACTCAAATAAGAAGATCTAACCGGAAAGTTCAACTTAAGAACTCTGGTTTGCAAGAAGAATCAAACCAAACGGAGCAACGAAAGTCAAACGGCGAAGGAAACAAGATCTGTTTACTAATCTGAACTAGGGTCAAATTTTACAGTACCAAAATCTTGTTCAAGTTGGTTAAGAGGAAAGAGGGTCTCGAGACGAAGATCTAGGTGCTTGAATCGCCTGATTCCGACTAACAAGCGAAAAGATAAACAGAAACAAAAATCGGATCAGAAATCACGATCGAGAATAACCGCGGAAAAATCTGATAAAAGAAAACTGACGAACAGGCTAACGAACGAGCGTTCGTTATCTGTAACTAACGAGCGAAAACCGTTCGTTGAAATGAATGTATGGACGAAAGTCCGCTAAATAGAGGAACCAGAAAAAAAATGGCGAACCGATCTAAAAAACGAACTATGGTTTTCTTAAAAAAAATATGCGGCGGCGAACGGCGCGTTACCTCTCCAGCGAGGCGGGGCTCGGCGGCGGGGCGGCAGGCTTGTGGGGCAGCGGGGCGACGGCGGTGGCTTGGGGTGGTGGTGGCGGGGGTCGGGGCGGCTTATAAAGGGGCGGGGCGTTGTGGCTTGGAGGAGGGGGCAAGGCGGCGGGGAGGAGGAGTCCAGCTCGAACTCCTGTCCGAGTCGGCGGCGGCGGCGCACGCAGCTCCACGCGGAAGACGGCGGCGGCGGGAGTTTGGCTGGCGGCTGGACTTCGGCCCAGTCGGCCTAGGCGCGGTTTTTTTTCAGATAAAATTGTACCGAACAGAAAATAAATCCTAGAGAATAAAATAAAAATCTAAAAATGCCAAAACAAATTTTCACGGTCTAAATAAAATGTTTAGAACGAGATGAACATTTTCTTGTCCCTAAAATATAATTTTGAAAACGTGCAATTTTTCTAATGCAAATAAAATCCAATATTTGATTTTAATATTTTTCCTCCAATATTTCAATTATTTTGGAGAAGTCATATTATATGAAAACCGGGAAATGCTCAACTCTCTCCGAGCGTCCTTGAGTTGCTTAGGATTTTGAGGATTGCGGAACGAAAATGCAATTAAAATATGATATGCATGAATGATCTATGTATAACATTCCAAAGTGAAAATTTGGGATGTTACAAAGAAGAAATCTATATTTTGGGACCTACCCTAGTGGAAAGACCTAGAGGTCTGCTCTTCAATGGACGTGATGCACGTGACGAAGAACCTTTGCGTGAACCTACTAGGCTTTTTGGGCGTGTATGGGAAGACAAAGATACACCGGAGGCACGGGAGGACCTGCAATGTTTGCACGAAAAATACGGCATGCCTCCAAAGCAGTATGAAGGTCCTGCCAGCTACGCTCTTACCAAAGAAGAGAAGGAAATCTTATCTGAATGCATGCTCAGTATGAAGGTCCCGTCTGGCTTCTCGTCGAATATAAAGGGAATAATAAATATGCCAGAGAAAAAGTTCCAAAACCTAAAATCTCATGACTGCCACGTGATTATGATGCAACTGCTTCCGGTTGCATTGAGGGAGCTTCTACCGGAAAACGTTCGATTAGCCATTGTTAAGCTATGTGCATTCCTAAATGCAATCTCTCATAAGGTGATCGATCTAGAAATCCTACCAAGGTTAAGGAGTAATGTGGCGCAATGTCTTGTCAGTTTCGAGCTGGTTGATACATCCACTTTGCATCATGCTTTTGTTATTACACACATGTCACAATACTTATGCATATTCTCTCTTATTTTGCACGGTTTACATGAAGAGGGGGAATGCCGACAGCTGGCATTTTGGGCTGGAAAAGGAGCAAATATTAGAGACCTATTATGCACATCTCTAAAAGTCCTAAAACTCCACGGGAATTATTTCTAGAATATATAAAAATATTGGCCAAAATAAGTACCAGAGGGGGGCCACCCACCATCCACGAGGGTGGGGGGCGCGCCCCCTGCCTCGTGGGCCCCCTGGTGGCCCTCCGATGCCCATCTTTGGCTATATGGAGTCTTTTGTCGAGGAAAATATCATAAGCAAGCTCACGGGACGAAACTCCACCGCCACGAGGCGGAACCTTGGCGGAACCAATCTAGGGCTCTGGCGAAGCTGTTCTGCCGGGGAAACTTCCCTCCGGGAGGGGGAAATCATCACCAACGATCCTCTCATCAGGAAGGGGTCAATCTCCATCAACATCTTCGCCAGCACCATCTCATCTCAAACCCTAGTTCATCTCTTGTATCCAATCTTTGTATCCAAACCTCAGATTGGTACCTGTGGGTTGCTAGTAGTGTTGATTACTCCTTGTAGTTGATGCTAGTTGGTTTACTTGGTGGAAGATCATATGTTCAAATCCATTATGCATATTAATACCCCTCTGATTATGAACATGAATATGATTTGTGAGTAGTTACGTTTGTTCCTGAGGACATGGGAGAAGTCTTGCTATAAGTAGTCATGTGAATTTGGTATTCGTTCGATATTTTGATGAGATCTATGTTGTCATCCCTCTAGTTGTGTCATGTGAATGTTGACTACATGACACTTCACCATTATTGAGCCTAGAGGGAGGCATTGGGAAGTAATAAGTACATGATGGGTTTCTAGAGTGACAGAAGCTTAAACCCTAGTTTATGCGTTGCTTCGTAAGGGGCTGATTTGGATCCATATGTTTCATGCTATGGTTAGCTTTACCTTAATACTTCTGTTGTAGTTTCGGATGCTTGCAATAGGGGTTAATCATAAGTGGGATGCTTTTCCAAGTAAGTGCAGTACCCAAGCACTGGTCCACGCACATATCAAATTATCAAAGTACCGAACATGAATCATATGAACGTGATGAAAACTAGCTTGACGATAATTCCCATGTGTCCTTGGGAGCGCTTTGCTTTATATAAGAGTTTGTCCAGGCTTGTCCTTTGCTACAAAAAGTATTGGGCCATCTCTGGTGTTCCCACCATCCTTCTTCAATATTATGGTGCACGTCCTAGTTCATCTAGTCGACAAGATTGTCATTCTAGGCCCTATATTTATACACAATATGTTCCCCTTTGAGAGTTCATGGGAGTCATAAAGAAATATGTTCATAACCGCGCTAGGCCAGAAGGAAGCATCTCCATGGGCCATCAAACAGAGGATGTCATTGGGTTTTGTGTTGACTTCATTCCTGGCCTTAAGAAGATTGGTCTCCCTCAATCATGGTATGAGGGGAGACTGATTGGAAAAGGCACGCTAGGAGGGGACTAAATAATATGTAGGGAGGGGCATTCTTGGTCTCAAGCACACTACACAGTTCTATAGAACTCTACCTTGGTGACCCCGTATGTCGATGAACACAAGAACATTCTGCGTTCCAAACACCCGGAGTAGTGTGATGACTGGATTACATGTGAACACATCAGGACTTTCGGCAGTTGGTTGGAAACACGTCTCAGAGGTGACAACACTGTTTCTGATGAGCTGTACTCATTGTCCAGGGGACCATCTTCGACTGTATTGACTTACAAAGGATACGAGATAAACGGGAATACATTTTACATGATCGCCCAAGATCAAAAGAGCACCAACCAAAACAGCGGTGTCCGCTTTGATGCAGCAACCAAGAGGGGAAAGGACACGTATTATGGTTACAAAGTGGACATATGGGAACTTGACTATGGACGTGATTTTAAGGTCCCTTTGTTTCAGTGCAAATGGGTGACTCTGTCAGGAGGCGGGTACAGGTAGACCCACAGTACGGAATGACAACAATGGATCTGAACCATCTTGGGTACACATAAGAACCATTCATCCTAGCTAATGATGTGGTGCAGGTTTTCTATGTGAAGAACATGTCTACCAAACCGAGAAAAAGAAAAGATAAGGAAGCAAATACATCATACGATGAGCCAAAGTGCCACATAGTTCTTTCAGGAAAAAGAGACATCATGGGATTGGAGGGCCAGACAGACATGTCTGAAGATTATGAAAAGTTTCATGAAATTCATCCCTTCAAAGTCAAGGCTGACCCAAGCACCCAGTTAAGCGATGAAGATTATCCATGGTTACGGCGCAATAAGCAAAGGACAAAAGCGAAGAAAAAGTGAATACTTTATCTCCACAACTATTATGATGATGCCTTTGATCTAGAATATCACTGCAGTTACATGTGAAAAAATGAAATGCCTTTTGTAATAGACGAGTTTCCGTATGAAACCATGATACTTCGAAAGAGATTGTCCGTTTTGTACACGTTGTGCATCCAGTTTTTTCTGTAACCCTCTCAACTTTTTAGCACATGCTATGTGGGTGAAACGATGATACCCTGCCAATTTTCAACCTCTTCAGAGTTCATTTGTAGTGCTTTTCAATTTCAGGGTCATATAGCTCAAAAAATCAGTAAATGCATGAAAAATAACAAATGAAGTCAGAAATGGTTGAAAATTGACGATGTGGCTTTGAATGGTGCATTTTGAACACACAAAAAGTCTGGAGTTCAAATAAGTTCAAGAAAATGAAATCCCTTTGTAACAGATGAGTTTTCGTCCAAAACCTAGATACTTTGAAAGAGATTGCCCGTTTTGTACACGAAGTGCATCCAATTTTTGCTGTAACCCTATCAACCTTTTAGCACATGCTATGTGGGTGAAATGATGATACCATGCCAACTTCCAACCTTTTCATAGTTCATTTGTAGTGCTTTTCAATTTCAGGGTCATGTAGCTCAAAAAAAATCAGTAAATGCATGAAAAATAACAAATGAAGTCAGAAAGGGTTGAAAATTGATGATGTGGCTTTGCATGGTGCATTTTGAACACACAAAAAGTCCAGAGTTCAAATAATTTCAAAAAAATGAAATCCCGTTGTAACAGCTGAGTTTTCGTCTGAAACCCTGATATTTCGAAAGAGATTACCCGTTTTGTACACTAAGTGCATCTAGTTTTTGCCGTAACCTCTCAACTTTTTAGCACATGCTATGTGGGTGAAATGATGATACCATGCCAAATTTCAATCTTTTCAGAGTTCATTTGTAGTATTTTTCAATTTCAGGGTAATATAGCTCAAAGAATGAACTAATATAAAAAGAATGAACTAGAAAACTTTTATGAAACTCTAATAGCAAAAATAATGAACAAAAAGAATGAACTAGAAAACTTTAATGAAACTCTAATAGCAAAAAGAATGAACTAGAAAACTTTAATGAAACTCTAATAGCAAAAGGAATCAACTAAAAAGCTTTTATAAACCTCTAGTATTATTGAAACTAAAATTATATAAAATTTATGCAACTAAAATTATCAAAGTATTTTTTGTTCAAAACATTAATAGAAAAAATAATTTTCATAAAGAATTTTTTGTTTGAAACATTAATAGCAAACTAAAATAATAACATCTGATTTTGATTAAAACAAATATTTCAAATAACCTAAAAATTACCAAATTGAATATAATGATAAAACATAGTAATATTAAATAGCAGGAAAAAGAATCACTCAAAAATCTATTTTTATAGTAAAGTTATTCACAAACAAGTTATTCGCACAAATTTCAAAAAAATCAAATTTAAACTATTCAAATTGGAAAACTAATGGCACTAACAAAAAGTTTATAATTTTTATTACCTAAAAGCAAAAAGAATCATTGAAAAATAGTAAGTATTTTGTTGTAAGTAGAAACAAAATAAAATAAATAAACAAAAAAAGAAAAAATAAAAATGGAAAACTAAAAAAAATGCCACCTACTAGGCCACCACGGCCTGAATACGACTAGAAACCCAACCATGGGCCAGGATTCAGGCCCGCAGAAGGCCCAGTAGGCCCACAAGTAGCGTAGTGTTAGATTAGGCTCGTAAGCCTGTATTTGAGAGGAGCTCGAGAGGGCAGCCGCAGTGGGGCTTATAAACCACTCCGAGCTCCTCTCAACTAGTGAGGTGGGACTAAAATTTTGGCCGCGGGCAGCACGAGGCCTTTGGTCCCGGTTGGTAGCAGAAACCTGGACGAAAGGGGTGCATTGGTACCGGTTCGTAGCACCAATCGAGACCAATGCCCCCCTTTAGTCCCGGTTGGTGCCACCCCCGGGGCCAAAGGTCTCTGTTTCCCGCCCTTTGGTCTGCTGAAAACTGAACTTTGGTCTCGGTTGGTGGCACCAACTGGGACTAAACGGGTGTATTGGTCCCGGTTGGTGCCACGAACCGGGACCAATGCTTTGTGTATATAGGCAACACTTAGCAGTTTCCTTCTCAGTTGCTTCAATCGATCTCCTCCTCTCCTCCGACAATGCCGCCAGGCTGCCCGCGCATCGCCTCCCCCGAGACCGCTTGGCCTCATTGCCGTCCCCGAGCCTGCGTCGCCGCCGTCGACGCCCCCGAGCCCGTGCTGCCCTCGAGCTCGTGTCGCCCAGAGCCCGCGCCGCCCCGAGCATATGCCACCGCCCCCGAGCTCATGCCGCCCTCGAGCTCGCGCCGCCCCGAGCCCCCGAGCCCGTGCCGTCCGGTGGCCTCCCCGTGCATCGCCGCCCCCAATGAGCTCACTAATACGTCTCCAACGTATCTACTTTTTCTCACGCTTTTCCTCTTGTTTTGGACTCTAATTTGCATGACTTGAATGAAACTAACCCTGGACTGATGATGTTTTTAGTAGAACTACCATGGTGTTGTTCTTGTGCAGAAATAGAAGTTCTCATAATGGAACAAAACAATGCTAGGATTTTTTATATCAATAATAAGAATTTCTGCAGCCAAGACCCACCAGAGAGGGGCCCTAGGTGGGCACAACCCACCAGGGCACGCCCCCCTCTCCTGACGCGCCTAGGTGGGTTGTACCCACCTGGTTGCCCCGCTGACGACCCCCTGATACTATAAATGCACATATTTCCATAAAAAATAAGGGAGAAAGAATTATCATGATCCACGAGACGGAGCCGCCGCCAAGCCCTGTTCTTCCTCGGGACGGCAGATCCGGAGTCCGTTTGGGGCTCTAGAGAGGGGGATCTTCGTTCTTTGTCATCACCAACCCTCCTCCATCGCCAATTCCATGATGCTACCCACCGGGAGTGAGTAATTCCTTCGTAGGCTTCCTGGTCGGTGAGGAGTTGAATGAGATTCATCATGTAATCAAGTTAGTTTTGTTAGGCTTGATCCCTAGTATCCACTATGTTCTTAGATTGATGTTGCTATGACTTTGCTATGCTTAATGCTTATCACTTTGGGCCCGGGTGCCATGATTTCAGATCTGAGCCTTTTATGTTATCAACATTATATCCATGTTCTAGATCTGATATTGCAAATTATAGTCACCTACTACGTGTTATGATCCGGCAACCCCAGAGTGACAACAACCGGGCCCACTCCCGGTGATGACCGTAGTTTGAGGAGTTCATGTATTCACTATGTGTTAATGCTTTGTTCCGGATCTCTATTAAAAGGAGGCCTTAATATCCCTTAGTTTCCAATATGGATCCCGCTGCCATGGGAGGGTAGGACAAAAGATGTCATGCAAGTTCTTTTAATAAAGCATGTATGGCTATTTACGAAATACATGCCTACATTATAACGATGAACTGGAGCTAGTGCTGTATCGCCCTAGGTTATAGCTGCCACATGATGAATATCATCCAACAAGTCACCGATCCAATGCGTACGAAGCTTACCATATTGTTTCTGCTAAGTTACTACCGCTATCATCACTGTTACACTTGCTACAAAATTACTGCTATCACTCTTACTATTGTTGTTGCTACTACTATCAAAACTATCAAATTACTTTGCTACTGATCACTTTGCTATAGATAATTAATCTCCAGGTGTGGTTGAATTGACAACTCAGCTGTAATACCTTCAAATATTCTTTGGCTCCCCTTGTGTCGAATCTATAAATATCGGTTGAATACTTTACCCTCGAAAACGGTTGTGATCCCCTATACTTGTGGGTTATCAAGACCTTTTTCTGACGTCGTTGCTGGGGAGCATAGCTATATTTTTTGAGTCACTTGGGATTATTATCATATTATCACTATGAAGAATCTGAAGGATTCGAAGACTAGTATATTTCCCTCAAGGATGAGGGGAGGTAAGGAACTGACATCCAGTTCTGCTTTAGATTCACCTTCTGTTATGAATAAACTTGCAACACCACCACGTGTTTTAATTCTGATATGTTGCAAGTTATTGATGATGTTACTTCTACTATGAATGATGCTTATGATGATGCTAGTACCTTGCTTCATAATGATGACGTGCCACTTGGTGAATTTCTTGATAAACAAATTGCTAGAGTTATACAACATGATGTTGTTGAATCTGATGATGAGCTTGAAACTGGAACACCTGAAACACCTGCTAGAACTACCCTTCCTAGATATGAATTGCCAAAGGTACTAGAAGGTTATGTTATGAGTGAAGAAGCAACTCGAGATATTCTTGCTTGTAATGATAGAGATGATCTAGAGAAATTATTACAAAAGTATAAATAAAAATCTCTGAATGCTAGAATGAAATGTGATCCTAAGTTTGCTACTTCACCTATCTTTATTAATGACAAGGATTATGAATTCTCTGTCGACCCAGAGTTAATTACTCTGGTTGAATCTGATCCCTTCCATGGTTATGAAACTGAAACTGCTGTGGCACATCTTACTAAGTTGAATGACATAGCCACCCTTTTTACTCATGATGAGAAAACTCGCTATTACTTTATTCTCAAATTATTTCATTTCTCATTAAAGGGTGATGCTAAAGCTTGGTACAATACTCTTCCTCATGGTTGTGTGCGTAGTCCCCAAGATATGATTTATTACTTCTCTGAAAAATATTTTCCTGCTCATATGAAACAAGCTGCCTTATAGGAAATTTTATATTTTGCTCAAACTAAAGAAGAGAGTCTCCCACAAGCTTGGGGGAGGCTTTGCCAGTTACTTAATGCTTTGCCTAATCATCCTCTTAAGAAAAATGAAATACTTGATATCTTCTATAATGGACTAACTGATGCTTCTAGGGACTTCCTAGATAGTTGTGCTAGTTGTGTTTTCATGGAACAAACTATTGCTCAAGCTGAAGAATTATTGAATAACATATTGAAAAATTATGATGATTGGACTATCTTGAACCACCGCCTAAACCCACTCCAAAGAAGAGGGGTATATTATATCTCAGTCCCGAAGATATGCAAGAGGCAAAGAAATCTATAAAGGAAAAAGGTATTAAAGCTGAGGATGTTAAAAATTTACCTCCTATTGAAGAAATACATGGGCTTAATACACCACCAATGCCTGAGGTGGTAGAGGTAAATTCTCTTATGGAGTTTAATGATAATGATAATCCTCACAATATGCATCCTAGTCAATGCCTTTATGAGTTTGAAAACTACATTAGGAAACAAGATCACTTCAATGCAAACGTTAGAAACAATTGAAATATAATTCTGATATGATTGCTCACTTGAGTGACTGCTACCTCTTGAGCACTGCGTTAGTTTTCCCCGAAGAGGAAGGGATGATGCAGCAAAGTAGCATAAGTATTTCCCTCGGTTTTTGAGAACCAAGGTATCAATCCAGTAGGAGGCTACGCGCGAGTCCCTCGTACCTGCACAAAACAAATAAATCCTCGCAACCAACGCGAATAGGGGTTGTCAATCCCTACACGGCCACTTACGAGAGTGAGATATGATAGACATGATAAGATAATATTTTTGGTCTTTTTGTGATAAAGATGCAAAGTAAAATAAAGGTGTCGGTGTACTAGAGTAGGGGTAGCCTAGTATCCCGAACTTGTGCACGGGCAGTTGCAGCGCCGCGCGGCGAGGCTTGCCGGACGACCGCCAGAGTCCTCCGTGGGTTCCTTTGGAGCCATTCAAGAACAAAGCATTCAAGATGAAGAGACAAGGCCCCGGCAAGAGGATCTTGCCGGGAAGAGACAAGGCCCCGGCAAGAGGAGCTTGCTGGGAAGGCCAACCACAACACTTCAAGAAACTTGCCGCGATGCACCGCACGTCCCGGCAAGGTCCCGTGAGCGACAAGCTTCTGGACTCGACAAGACGACGACCCCAACAAGGTACTCGCCGGGGGGCCCGCTGCCACTCTGTACCCACGCTCCAGCGCACCCACCCGCGTGTCGCCATGAGGCTTCCTCAGGGGCGCGTGGCGGGAGCCTGTGCAGCCAGGGGTACGCGGTGGCAAGCGAAGATGAAGAGAAGGCCATCGTGGCAAACGGTGGCGCTCCTAACGGTCACTTTTTGCACTGTTTAGGCAACTCAGACGGGCATTCAATGACCTTGTCCCCTGCCGTCAGAGTTAGGTAGGGTGCACTGTGTCCACAGTAGCGGTAGCTGCGCCTACCGCATCCTTTTCCATTTTTATCCTTCTAGTCTACGTTGCTACCTGTCGGTGACCCCTTGAAAGTATAAAAGGAGGCCCAAGCGCAACGTAGAAGGGGTTCGGCTCATTCGAAACATCAGGAACACTCTCACGCTCGGTCTGGCAGCGTCCATCGCTCCTGAGCAAGAATTCAATACACACAAACAAGCAGCAGTAGGGTTTTACGCATCCGTGCGGCCCGAAGCTGGGTAAAACTGCTCGCGTGTACTTCCTCGATCCGCTCTTTGCGCGGCCTCCGCCCCCCTCCGAACCGAAAGGGGCCCGGTCCCCATAGGTGTTGGTGGATCAGTTTCCCCGACATCTTTGGCGCGCCAGGTAGGGGGTCGTCGAGATTGTGCGAACCCGATCCAGCGTGCACGCGAGCTAAATCTTCATCATCTTCATCGACATGCCACCGAAGAAGAAGGATTCGGAGGCAGTTGTTCCGTCTGCGTTGCTTTCACCGCCTCCGGAGCAAACAGGTGGTGGAGTGGACGCCGACGGAAGAATGGGCGTCGACGAGGGAGCCCTCAGTGCGGCCAAGTCCAAGGACAAGGCGGCACAAACCTCGGCGTCCATGCGCGCACCGCGCCCCTCTCAGGAGGCGCGGGACCAACAGCGTCATGGCGTTCGCAGCGCCATACGTCCGCTGGGCCAAGATCAAGCTGGTGGTTCTCGTGGCGCTCAAGACCAACATGCACGTCAACATGCTGGCTCGAGCGAAGTACGGTCGCCTGGACAGGGCACTGCTCCTTCTAACGTGGTTAGGAGTCCGAGCACGCCCCACTCCTCGCACCGTTCACCTCCGCCGCCCACCACTCCAGCAGAAGCCTTGGCGCGAGCTCAACTGCTCCTAGACTATCCTCCGACGGCGGACAAGACCGACGAATGGAGGGCCACTATCCAGAGCCTCATTGGCTTCGCCAACGGCGACACTGCGCGGCAACCAAGCACCTCGCTGCCACGGCAGGTCAGCCGGACGCGAGCCGATGGCAACAAGACCGGGGGAGGTGCGACTTCCATGCACTCTCCACTACGAAGGCCAAAATCGCCGACTCGCCGGGTCCACCCCGACAGCGGCTCCACCGCGTCGTCGGACCCACGAGCTCGTCGCGACCAGCGCCAAGTTCTCCATGAACGACAACAAGAAGACGCTCGAACCCGCATCGAGCGCCGAAGAGAAGCGCGACGTCAATCCGACAAGCGCGCTGGGCCCTCTGTTGACATGCATGCGCCAGGGGAACCAGGCGATCTGCCGTACGCGGTAGGTTGTCCTGCGTTCACCCGTGAGCTGCGGCAAGTCCAGTGGCCCAGCACAAAGAATTTCAAACCAGACATACCAGAGAAGTACGACGGCAAGACGCATCCGTCGGAGTTTCTCAGCATCTACACCATCGCGGTGCAGGCTACCGGGGGACGGGACGACAAGATCCTTGCCAACTACTACCCGCTGGTACTCAAGCCTAATGTCAGGTCCTGGCTCATGCACTTGCCGGACAATTCCTTCTCCTCTTGGGCAGATTTATGCCATCAGTTTGTCGGCACCTTTACAGGCGGCCACAAGCCACATGGCCAAGAGAGCGATCTTCATCTGCTCGCCCAGAAGGAAGGAGAGCCACTGCGCAAGTACATTCAGAGATTCAGCTGTGTACAGCACAACATCCCAGACGTCCACCCCGCCGCGATCATCAGCGCGTTCCATCAGAACGTGCGAAACCGAAGGATGAGGGAGGAGATGGAGATGTGTAAGATCAGAGACGTCAGCGAGCTTTACGCCCTGGCCGACAAGTGTGCATGCGCTGAAGAGGGGAGGAGGCTCCCCAGAGAGAGTACAGGAGCAGGAGGATCCGACAGTGAGGATGCCGCCCCGACAAGGAAAGGCCGGCGGCGGAACAACAGAAGGAAAAACGGCAAGGAAGTGCTAGCTGTCGAGCAGGCCGGCAACAGAGGTGGCGCCAAGGAAGCTAAAGCTGGTGGCTCCGACAAGGAGGCCCAGCCTGTGGCGGCCGCCGACAAGCAGGACAGCTCCGGCAAGCAGTATTGTAAGATTCACCGCACCAAGGGTCACGATCTCCAGAACTGCAAGAAAGTCGAACAGTTTGTTGAGCAACAGAAAGCTGAGTACGAGCGGCGCGACAAGGAGAAGGCCCAGGAAGGAACTGGTGGATCCGGCAAGAAACATCCCGGCCGAGGAGGACGCCGCGGCAAGGCCAAGTAGCGGCAAGGAGACAGACCTCCCCGCGGCCGCGACAAGGATGAAGATGACGACGACGACGAAGACATGGATGATGACGAGGCTGACAAGCAGGAATTTCAGAAAGCCACAGAGGTCCTGTGCGTTGACGGTGGCACCTCTCTGCATACTTCGCACCGCCAACTCAAGCAGTGGATACGGGAAGTGAATGCAGCAGAGCCATCCATAGAGTCACGCAAGCCCCTGAAATGGTCCAGCGCGCCTATCATCTTCGACATTGAGGACCACCCTGATCGCGTAACTGCGGTCGGGTGTTTGCCGATGTTGGTTTCTCCAACTATCCGCAATCTCAAGGTCACGAAGATGCTAGTTGACGGCGGGGCTGGCTTGAACCTGATATCCTCTGCGGTCCTCCAGAAACTTCAGATCCCTGACAGCGAGCTCGAGGAGACCGGCACATTCCAAGGAATCAGCCCGGGAAGAAGCAAGCCGAAGGGAAAGATCACGCTGCCGGTCACATTTGGCAGCGAGCTGAACTTCAGGACTGAGAGGGTCATGTTTGACGTTGCCAATTTTCCATTGCCCTACAATGGGATCCTTGGCCGTCCAGCGCTCGCCATGTTTATGGCAGCCTCTCACTATGCGTACAACATGCTGAAAATGCCAGGCCCAATAAGTGTCATCTCTGTCCCTGGCGACAAGAAGGATGCTCTCATCTGTGCCGACAAGATCTACCGGGAAGCGGCAGCCGCAGCAGAGCGCAAGACACTTGCCGCTGAAGCTCCCGGAGGGAAGAAGAAGACCAAGTCCGGCAAGAGCTTTGATGCCTACTCCGGCAAGCGCACCTCTTCGGAGTGCTGCGCTACCGTCGAGGACGCACCATCGAGCTTCACCGGCAAGTGTAAGAAGACGATGGCAGCTCCACCCGAGACTAAGAAGGTGTCCGCCAAGGAGGATGGCACTGGTGGTACCTTCACCATCAGCGCCACTCTTGATCCCAAATAGGAAAGCGCGCTCGTTGCTTTCCTGCGGGCGAATGTCGATGTGTTTGCATGGCAACCGTCTGATATCCCCGGTGTTCCCAGGAAAGTAATTGAGCACCACCTAGCCATCTGTCCTCATGCTCGGCCCGTCAAGCAGAAAGTCAGGAAGCAAGCAGTGGAGCGCCAAGAGTTCATTGCAGAAGAGATCAGGAAATTGGAAGCAGCAGGCCTTGTCAGAGGAGTGCTCCATCCCACGTGGTTGGCCAATCCTGTAGTCGTGCGCAAGGCGAATGGGAAATGGAGACTTTGTATTGACTTCACTGATGTTAATAAAGCTTGTCCCAAAGATCCATTTCCCTTGCCGCGTATTGACCAGATTGTTGACTCCATAGCCGGATGTGATTTGCTTTCATTTCTCGATGCATACTCAGGATACCATCAGATCTTCATGGCAGAAGAGGATGAAGAGAAAACCGCATTTATCACCCCATGTGGCACGTACTGCTTCGTACGGATGCCTTTCGGTTTGAAGAATGCTGGATCAACATTCGCAAGGGTAGTCCACCGTGCTTTTGAGCCGCAAATGCACAGAAATGTGGAAGCCTACATGGATGATATAGTGGTCAAGAGCAAAAACAAGGCTACTCTGATTCAAGATCTAGATGAAACTTTTGCAAATCTGCGCAGGATCAACCTCAAGCTCAATCCCGAGAAGTGCGTGTTCGGAGTCCCTTCCGGCAAGCTTCTCGGGTTCTTTGTGTCACAGCGGGGGATTGAAGCCAATCCCGACAAGATCAAAGCCATCGAGCAGATTGAAGCACCAAAGCGCGTCAAGGATGTACGAAAGCTTGCCGGTTGCGTGGCTGCTCTCAGCAGATTTATCTCTAAGTCCGCAGAGCGTGCCTTGCCGTTTTTCAAAATATTGAAAAAGGCAGGTCCGATGAAATGGACTCCAGAAGCGGAGGCCGCGCTACAGGACTTGAAGAGGTACCTGTCCTCCACTCCAATACTTGTCGCACCTAAGCCACAAGAGAAGTTGCTGCTATATCTGGCAGCAACCAATCAAGTGGTTAGTGCTGCGTTAGTAGCGGAGAGGGAGGCGGACGATGAGCCAGCAACCGCGGCAAGTGAATCCAGCGACAAGCAGGGGGCTTCTCCGACAAGCTCTGGCCCCGACAAAGTTGAGTCTGCGCAGGCATGCAAGGAGGTGCAGAGGAAAATGGTGCAGCGCCCAGTTTACTTTGTCAGTTCCCTTCTACAGGGGGCTAGATCAAGGTATTCTGGCGTACAGAAATTGCTTTTCGGCCTTCTCATGGCCTCGAGAAAGCTACGCCATTACTTCCAGGCACATGAGATAACAGTTGTCACTCGCTTTCCGTTGAAGAGGATACTGCAAAATCCAGAAGCAACCAGCAGGATTGTCGAGTGGGCACTGGAACTGTCAAGCTTTGGCCTCAAGTTTGAGAGTACTTCTACTATACAGAGCAGAGCATTGGCAGAATTCATAGCGGAATGGACGCCGACACCAGACGAAGAAACTCCAGAAACAAGCATCCCCGTCAAAGAGGCAAGCAAAGAGTGGCTGATGTACTTTGATGGTGCCTTCTCGCTGCAAGGCGCCGGCGCAGGCGTGCTGCTTATCGCACCCATCGGAGAGAACCTCAAGTACGTAGTTCAGATGCATTTTCCCAAGGAGCAAGCAACGATCAATACCGCAGAGTATGAAGGTTTGCTTGCCGGACTCAGAATCGCGGCAGACCTTGGGATCAACAAGCTCATTGTCAGGGGTGACTCGCAGTTGGTAGTCCGCCAAGTAAACAAAAGCTATCAGAGTCCGTTGATGGAAGCATATGTTGATGAAGTAAGGAAGCTAGAAGCACACTTTGACGGCCTGCAAATGGAACACGTTCCACGAGCTCAGAACGATATTGCTGACGGCCTGTCAAAGTGCACAGCACTAAAGTTACCTGTGGAACCAGGGATTTTTGTGCTCAAGCTGACTCAACCATCCGTAACACCATCGACTGGACAGAGAAAGAAGAGGAAGTTGGTTTCTGATGACTACTTTCCGGCAGAGCTTCCCGAAGCCGCCGCCAAGAAGGTCCCCAAGATCGACGCCAAGAGTGCTGAGGAGCAGTCTGCTCCAGCGAACCTCTTGGTTTGTTCCGTTGACGCAAACGCTCCCGACAAGTTTTGCTCCGGCAAGCTTGCCGGGGAATATCACGCTCCGGCCGAACCACAGGTTCTTGCCGTAGAAGCGGATGTTCCCACAGCAACAGATATGCCTTTAGCCCTTGTTGTCGAGCCGCAAGCTCCAGCATGGGCGCAGCAGATCGTCCGTTTCCTTCAGACAGGAGAGCTTCCCGAAGAGCAAGAAGAAGCGGAAAGAGTAGCCCGGCAGTCAAGTATGTACAAGTTTGTCGACAACACACTGTACAGAATAAGACTCAATGGTGTGAAATTGAAGTGCATTCGCCGGGAAGATGGCCAACAGCTGTTGGCAGAGATACATGGAGGCATATGTGGTCACCACATTGGCGCAAGAGCACTTGCCGGCAAAGCATTCCGACAAGGTTTCTTCTGGCCGACAGCCCTCCAGGATGCAACTGCACAAGTAACCAAGTGTGAAGCGTGCCAGTTCCATTCCAAACAGATACACCAGCCAGCTCAAGCTCTCCAGACGATCCCTTTATCCTGGCCATTTTTGGTCTGGGGGCTCGACATCCTCGGCCCCTTTCCCCGAGCTGTCGGGGGCTTTGAGTTCTTGTACGTCGCCATCGACAAGTTCACAAAGTGGCCGGAAGTGGAGCCAGTGAGGAAGGTGACAGCACAGTCAGCAGTCAAGTTCTTCAGGTCGATTGTTTGCCGTTTTGGGATACCTAACAGGATCATCACCGACAACGGCACGCAATTTACGAGCCGCACCTTCATGCAGTACGTCCAAGATCTTGGCGCCAAGGTCTGCTTCGCTTCTGTTGCTCATCCGAGAAGCAACGGTCAAGCGGAGAGGGCAAATGCTGAAGTGCTGCGAGGCCTCAAGACCAGAACTTTCGACAGGCTGCACAAGTGCGGAAGAAACTGGATCGAGGAGCTGCCGGTGGTTCTTTGGTCGATCAGGATGACGCCAAATCGAGCCACTGGCCATACACCCTTCGCTCTAGTCTACGGAGCAGAGGCGGTTCTCCCCACGGAACTCGTTTACGGGTCACCTCGAGTGCTCACTTATGATGAGCTCGAGCAAGAGCAGTTGCGCCAAGATGACGCACTGCTCCTTGAGGAAGACCGTCTTCAGGCTGCTGTGTGAGCCGCTCGCTACCAGCAAGCTTTGCGTCGCTACCTTAGCCGCAAAGTTAAAGCCAGGAGCTTCGAGGAAGGCGACCTTGTTCTTCGGCGTGTTCAGTCTGCCAAGAATTCCAACAAGTTGACGCCGAAGTGGGAAGGCCCTTATCGGGGTGAAACGAGTCACTAGGCCCGGCGCTGTCCGCCTCGAGACCAAAGATGGCATTCCGGTGAGCAACTCCTGGAACATAGAACATCTTCGTAAGTTTTACCCGTAGGGCGCGGTTGCCGGAAGCTTTTCCGGCAACCACCTTTTGTACAAGTCTTGCCGCTGTTGCATGTAATCCTTTGTACAAAGCCGGGCGCAGACCCCGTGCACCAGTAAAGTTCATGTGCCCCGCACATCTTGTCAGTTTTTTTATGCTATAATCCTTTTTCGCATATGTTATCTGACACTTTGTGCAGCACCAGACCCCGGTAAGCGATAACGAGCCCAAGGCTCCATATCATTACTTTATTTCTCTGTTTCTTTCTCAAAAGAAGGAAGGTTCCCTTGCCCACAAGGTTTACCGGGGGGGAAGGAGAAGATAGGAGAAGATAATGGTGTGGACCAGGCCGTTCAAGAAAGTTTCTCCTTGCCGGGAAGCAGACGACAGAAAAGCTAAGTTGCTAAAAGTTTGAGCAATCAGTTTTTTAAGTTTTTGAGTTATTTTCCTTGAACGACCGTGCTTTGTATGGAAAACCTGTGCGCGGAGGAACCAACTCATAGCTAGCTGCGCCCTTACTTTGTTTCGAGTCCGCTCAACAACTTAAGTGAGCTGCAACTAGTTGCGACAAGGTTGCTTGTCGGTAGCGACCCCGCCAGCAGGCTGCTGAAGTTCCGCACTCGGTGCTCGCGGCAAGGGATGCCTGCACCGGCAAGTTTCCCTAGAAAGCGTAGGGCAGAACCATACAAAGCCAAGAGTCGAGTAAAGGAAGTAGCACAGCAATTTTTTGCCTAAGATAGAGTTATATTACAAAAATAACTTGTCGCGCCTCTAATAAAGTGTTCCCATGACATGACTGGCAGCGACAAGAAAAGAAGAAAACGGACGGCCTAATCTACGCGACCGCCGTCAACCCTTTTGACCTCGTTCACCCTGTCCACAATGGGTGCAACGAGGGCCTTAACTGTGTCAAGATCAGCGTCCGCCGGCAGCCTCTTGAGGACGTTGGTGAGGTTGAGGCCCAGATTGCGGAAGGCCACCTTCACCAGCACCTTCTCCAGAACTCCGGCACAAATCGAGCGTGACTCGTCGGCCAACTGCTTTGGGATCCGTTCCGGGAGTTGCTGGAGCGCCGCCGCCACACCTTTGAAGAATAGAGTGAGCTTAGCACTGGGTTGGAGGTTCTCGTCGGAGGAGTACCAGAAGCCTTCCACCCCCAATTGCACTAGCTCCTCTTCGATGACTGCAGCAATGTTCACGAGGCCCTCCGTCCAGAGCGCCACAGTATCTCTAAGAAGATTCTGGGTTTCGGCGGCCCTCGCTAGCAGCGCCTCGTTGGCCTTGATGTCCTTCTTCAAGTCCGCCTCCCGTTTCTTGGCACCGTCCAACGTCTCCGTCAGGGTGGCCAGCTTCAGCTCCAGATCAGCATTGGAATTCTTGGCGGCGCGCAGCTCTTTGCCCTTCTCGGAGAGTTGGCCCTGCAGCTCACCGTGGGCAAGGGCATCCTTCTCGCGCTCCAGCTTGAGCGCTGCAAGCTCTTCGCCACCCACCTTCAAATCAGCCTCCAGCTGCGCCACCTTTACTTCCAATTCCTTCTTGGCGGTCTCGGCAGCCGCAGCCGCATCCTTTGCCTCTTGGAGCAACCCGCCAAGTGCCCGTTCGCGCGCGGCAAGCTCCTCCTCGTGGCTGTCGAGGTTCACTTTCCGCTGAGCCACCTCGCCTTCTCGTGCGTACAGCTTCTCGCCGGTGAGCCGCTGCTGCTCTTCAGCTTCGGCCTTCTCGAGGAGGAAGGCCTTTCGCTCTTCAGCAAGCTGCTCCCGCTCCTCCGCCAAGGCCCGGAGAGCTTCCTGGCGAAAACCCCGGAGCTCCTCCGCGCGCTTCTCTATATCCACGCTCGCTTTCGCGACGAGCGCTTCCCGGGAATCCAACTTGACTTGACGGGCGCGATAGAGCGCCAGCAGCCTCCGCAGCAGCCGCTCCTCCTCGGGCTCGTCACTGCTGCTTCCCGGCGCGTCAACGATCGACAACCCGGCGGAGGCGAGCACCTCCCCATCCAAAACTTCTCCTTCCACCGGCGCCTTGGAGCTTGACGCCCAAGGGAGCTTGATGAAGATGCCCTCGCCAGCCTTCAGATAGGCGCCGGGCTGGGGCTCCTCGGAGCCTGACGCTGCGGCAGCGGTGGAGGGATCGGCGGTCGGTGCAGCGCCTGACGCTCCTGCGGCCTCAGGGCCGTCAGTGCGATCGCCAGATCCCCCACCAGCTTCCTCGGCGGCAGCCTTGGCGGCCTCTTCACCGGCAGGCACATCGGCACCAGCTCCGTCTTCGACAGTCGTGGCATCATTAGTGTTGCCGCGCGCGTCCTCTCCGCCGCCCGCCTCGGTCTCCATCGGATCCGCGGAGGGTGGAGCTGACGACCAGGGAAGAATGAGAAGTCAAACAAGCACTCAAGAAGAAAAATCAGCAGAAGAATACAAAGAAAGTTTCGGGCAGGAAGGATTACCTGTGCTGGGATCCGCTGTCATAAGCTCCACTGCCGGTGGATCGTTAGCACTGTCCCTTGCCGGAGACTCCTCCCTTGCCGGAGGCTCCTCCCTTACCGGAGAACGCTCCCTTGCCGGGGAGTCTGCCCTTGGCGGCGTAGTCGAAGCAGACGACGAGTCGGAGGAGATCACCACGCCCTCCTGATGAAGCTGTTCTGCTCCTGCACAAACAAACCAATGATCAGATGTCAGGGAAGGAAAAGAGCAACCACGCGCACCCAGAAGCAGAAAGTAAACCATATGCTTACGCTGGGGGCTGCGTTGGGGGCTGCTCTGCGAAGTGATGGCCGGATCCGGCAAGGTGGTCTCGGGCGCGCCTCCTGTCGTCGCAGTGGGCTCGTCCTCGATGACCACCCCCTGAGCCTTGGCCCTCTTCGCCGCCCTCTGGGCCAGAGTCCTGAAAAGGGAGAGTCCAGGGTGGGTCAGATCAGATGCAAGACAGGAATGGCAAGTTGAAGAACTACAAGAACAACAAGGGAATCTTACTCTTCTTCCTCTTCCTCGTCGGAGCTGAGCGCGGAGAGGTCGAAGTTCGGCCCACCTCCGGCGCGACGAGGTGGAGGGGTGGGATCCCTTGACCGCTTGGCGGGGACTGCGGCGCCAGCCCGAGATGACCCCGCCCCAGTTGCCACTGCGGCGGGAGGTGCACCCGCGGCAACCGTACTTGCCGCGGCGAAGCGCATCGCGCGGCGCTGCGGCTGTTGACCAGCTTGCCGCCCTGCTACGTCCCCGATCCTGCGGAGGCGCCTTCTTGGCTGCACTGGGGGCTGCGTTCCAGGCCCTGTTCCCGGCAAGCTCCCCGGAGATGGCGGGCCGCTTGCACCCTCGGCGGGCTCACTCAACTCGGCGTCGGGCGCGGCAAGCTCTTCTTCGTCTTCGGGCCACTCCCGCTCAGCAAGACTCATCACCGATGCCGTGTCCGCTTCCTCCACCGTGAACCCAAATTCACTCGTGGCTGCGGCTGCCGCCGCCTCTTCCGCCCTGGTGGCGATGCGTTCCATCTCTTGATCGGTGGTGTCGCGGGTGAGGAGCTTCTTGTCGTCAGCATTGACCGCTACTTCCACTAGGCTGTCGAAGAACTGCTGCACAATGTCTCCGGCAGGCTCTTGCCAAGTTGGAGCGATCCCGTGCGAATCACACAACGGCATCATGGCGCAGATGCGGTCGCGCGAGGAGTTGTTGCACAGAGGAACGACGCCTGCCGGCAACCTGAACCACTCGGGATGCTGTGGGTCGTGCTTGAATATCTCCTTGAGTATCCCGTCCAACTCTATGACGGTGAAATTGAAGTTGAGGCCTGGGCGCAACCTCATGATATCTGCCGGGCCTCCAAATTCCCAGGCGGGTCTCCCCCTCGCCTGCAGAGGGGCGATGCACCGGCAAAGGAAATCTGCGCAGACAGCTCCTACAGTCAGTCCGGCAAGCCTGAGATGCAAGATCCGAGTGGTGGCGATCCTCAGCTTGTCGTCGTCCACGGACAGAGCGCTCCAGTCATTGCCACGCACTGCTGGGGCTTGGCGCAGGGCGGTGAACGACTGCGGGCTCTCTTCTACAACCCAGCACCAATCTGCTCTCCACTCGTCCCACTTGCTGTGGAGCTCCCCCTCCAGATAGGTCTCCTTCTTGCCGGCCCGCGAGATCCAGGCGATCCCGCCGGCAAGAGGTTCCCCTCTCTCGACACGAGGCATAAAGAAATGGCGGAAGAGAGCTACGTTGGGGTGGACTCCGACAAAGTTTTCGCATAGATGGGCGAAAACTGCCATGGTCAGAACGGCGTTGGGGGTGAAGTCAAGGAGGTGGAGTCCATAGGTGTTCATGACGTCGCAAAAGAAATCAGAGAATGGCGGGCAGAGCCCGCGGTAGAAGAACACGGCGAAGAAAGGATATCCGCCAACTGGAGCTGCTTGCGAGGCGACGGCGGAGAGTACCTTCGTGCGCGGATGCGCCCGCGTCTCCGTCGACCAGAAGAGATAGTACCACTCCCTCAGCTCCTTCGCGGAGAGCTCAGGGGGGAAAGTGGCCTGCTCCTTCCGCAGCGCCTCAAGCCGTTGCGCTTCGGTCGACTTCACAGCTTTCGCGGCCGCGGCCTTCGTGGCCTTCCCCTTCCCGGGCTTCGGAGGCATGGCGGAGGTGGTGGGGGAGATCGACGGCGCTGGTGGTGGCGGCAGCGACGGGGGCGGAGCGCTGCCCTCTTTCAACTCTGCAAGCGGAGGAGGGCGGCAGAGATTTCTGAGATTGCAGCAGCGAAGGGCGAAGGTGGGGGAAATGCCCCTGTTTCCCCTGCTTATAAAGAGGGACGGGGCGGACATTTCGGCCTTCCAAATAAACAACCATCCACGATCTCTCCCACGACTCCGCGATTGATGCATGTCGTTATGGGGGGCGCGGTGGATACGTAGTTAGATTCGGCATAACCCAGGCTCCGCGTGTGCCCGTGCCCTGTTTTGGGCCTGGCCCAACAGCGCTCGGCACCGTGTGTGGCCCAGGCCTAGGGGCTCCTGTCGGTGTACTAGAGTAGGGGTACCCTAGTATCCCGAACTTGTGCACGGGCAGTTGCAGCGCCGCGCGGCGAGGCTTGCCGGACGACCGCCAGAGTCCTCCGTGGGTTCCTTTGGAGCCATTCAAGAACAAAGCATTCAAGATGAAGAGACAAGGCCCCGGCAAGAGGATCTTGCCGGGAAGAGACAAGGCCCCGGCAAGAGGAGCTTGCCGGGAAGGCCAACCACAACACTTCAAGAAACTTGCCGCGATGCACCGCACGTCCCGGCAAGGTCCGATGAGCGACAAGCTTCTGGACTCGACAAGACGACGACCCCAGCAAGGTACTCGTCGGGGTCCCGCTGCCACTCTGTACCCACGCTCCAGCGCACCCACCCGCGTGTTGCCATGAGGCTTCCTCAGGGGCGCGTGGCGGGAGCCTGTGCAGCCAGGGGTACGCGGTGGCAAGCGGAGATGAAGAGAAGGCTATCATGGCAAATGGTGGCGCTCCTAACGGTCACTTTTTGCACTGTTTAGGCAACTCAGACGGGCATTCAATGACCTTGTCCCCTGCCGTCAGAGTTAGGTAGGGTGCAATGTGTCCACAGTAGCGGTAGCTGCGCCTACCGCATCCTTTTCCATTTTTATCCTTCTAGTCTACGTTGCCACCTATCGGTGACCCCTTGAAAGTATAAAAGGAGGCCCAAGCGCAACGTAGAAGGGGTTCGGCTCATTCGAAACATCAGGAACACTCTCACGCTCGGTCTGGCAGCGTCCATCGCTCCTGAGCAAGAATTCAACACACACAAACAAGCAGCAGTAGGGTTTTACGCATCCGTGCGGCCCGAAGCTGGGTAAAACTGCTCGCGTGTACTGCCTCGATCCGCTCTTTGCGCGGCCTCCGCCCCCCTCCGAACCGAAAGGGGCCCGGTCCCCATAGGTGTTGGTGGATCAGTTTCCTCAACAAAAGGCAAAGTAAAAAAGCAAAGGAAATAACTAAGTAGTAGGAGATTAATATGATAAAGATAGACCCGGGGGCCATAGGTTTCACTAGTGGCTTCTCTCGAGAGCATAAGTATTCTACGATGGGTGAACAAATTATTGTTGAGCAATTGACAAAATTGAGCTAGTTATGAGAATATCTAGGTAAGATCGTGTATATAGGCATCACGTCCGAGACAAGTAGACCGACTCCTGCCTGCATCTACTACTATTACTCCACTCATCAACCACTATCCAGCATGCATCTAGAGTATTAAGTTAAAAATAGAGTAACGCCTTAAGCAAGATGACAAGATGTAGAGGGATAGACTCATGCAATATAATGAAAACCCCATCTTGTTATCCTCGATGGCAACAATACAATACGTGCCTTGCTGCCCCTACTGTCACTGGGAAAGGACACCGCAAGATTGAACCCAAAGCTAAGAACTTCTCCCATTGCAAGAAAGATCAATCTAGTAGGCCACACCAAACTGATAATTCGAAGAGACTTGCAAAGATAACCAATCGTACATAAAAGAATTCAGAGAAGATTCAAATATTATTCATATATAGACTTGATCATAAACCCACAATTCATCAGTCTCCACAAACACACCGCAAAAAGAAGATTACATCGAATAATTCTCCACAAGAGAGGGGGGGAACATTGTATTGAGATCCAAAAAGAGAGAAGAAGCCATCTAGCTAATAACTATGGAACCGTAGGTCTGAGGTAAACTACTCACACTTCATCGGAGAGGCTATGGTGTTGATGTAGAAGCCCTCCGTGATCGATGCCCCCTCCGGCGGAGCTCCGGAACAGGCCCCAAGATGGGATCTCATGGATACAGAAAGTTGCGGTGGTGGAATTAGGTTTTTGGCTCCGTATCTGATCGTTTGGGGTACGTAGGTATATATAGGAGGAAGGAGTACATCGATGGAGCACAGGGGGCCCACGAGGGTGGAGGGCGCGCCCCCTACCTCGTGGCCTCCTCTTTTGTGTCTTGAAGTAGGGTCCAAGTCTCCCTGGTCTTGTTTGTTGAGAAAATCACATTCCCGAAGGTTTCATTCCGTTTGGACTCCATTTGATATTCCTTTTCTCTGAAACCCTAAAACGGGCAAAAAACAGCAATTCTGGGCTGGGCCTCCATTTAATAGGTTAGTCCCAAAAATAATATAAAAGTGGATAATAAAGCCCAATAATGTCCAAAACAGTAGATAATATAGCATGGAGCAATCAAAAATTGTAGATACGTTGGAGACGTATCAAGCATCCCCAAGCTTAATTCCTGCTCATCCTCGAGTAGGTAAATGATAAAAACAGAATTTTTGATGCGGAGTGCTACTTGGCATAATTTTTAATGTAATTCTTGTTAATTGTGGTATGAATATTCAGATCCGAAAGATTCAAGACAAAAGTTTAATATTGACATAAAAATAATAATACTTCAAGCATACTATCAAAGCAATTATGTCTTCTCAAAATAACACGGCCAAAGAAAAATATCCCTACAAAATCATATAGTCTGGCTATGCTCCATCTTCACCACACAAAATATTTAAATCATGCACAACCCCGATGACAAGCCAAGCAATTGTTTCATACTTTTGACATTCTCAAAACTTTTTCAATTTTCACGCAATACATGAGCGTGAGCCATGGACATAGCACTATAGGTGGAATAGAACGGTGGTTGTGGAGAAGACAAAAAGGGGAAGATAGTCTCACATCAACTAGGCGTATCAACGGGCTATGGAGATGCCCATCAATAGATATCAATGTGAGTTGGTAGGGATTGCCATGCAACGGATGCACTATAAATATAAGTATATGAAAGCTCAAAAAGAAACTAAGTGGGTGTGCATCCACCTTGCTTGCTCATGAAGACCTAGGGCGATTTGAGGAAGCCCATCATTGGAATATACAAGCCAAGTTCTGTAATGAAAAATTCCCACTAGTATATGAAAGTGATAACATGAGAGACTCTCTACTATGAATATCATGGTGGTACTTTGAAGCACAAGTGTGGTCAAAGGATAGTAACATTGTCCCTTCTCTCTTTTTCTCTCATTTTTTTATTTGGGCCTTTTCTCTTTTTTTATGGCCTCTTTTCTTTCTACTTTTTTTCGTATGGAGTCTCATCCCGACTTGTGGGGGAATCATAGTCTCCATCATCCTTTCCTCACTGGGACAATTCTCTAATAATGATGATCATCACACTTTTATTTTTCTTACAACTCAAGAATTACAACTCAATTCTTAGAACAAAATATGACTCTATATGAATGCCTCCGACAGTGTACCGGGATATGCAATGAATCAAGAGTGACATGTATGAGAGAATTATGAATGGTGGCTTTGCCATGAATACGATGTCAACTACATGATCATGCTAAGCAATATGACAATGATGGAGTGTGTCATAATAAATGGAACGGTGGAAAGTTGCATGGCAATATATCTCGGAATGGCTATGGAAATGCCATAATAGGTAGGTATGGTGGATGTTTTGAGGAAGGTATATGGTGGGTGTATGATACTGGCAAAAGGTGTGCGGTATTAGAGAGGCTAGCAAAGGTGGAAGGGTGAGAGTGTGTATAATCCATGGACTCAACATTAGTCATAAAGAACTCATATACTTATTGCAAAAATCTACAAGTTATCAAAGCAAAGTATTACGCGCTTGCTCCTAGGGGTATAGATTGGTAGGAAAAGACCATCGCTCGTCCCCGACCGCCACTCATAAGGAAGACAATCAATAAATAAATCATGCTCTGACTTCATCACATAACGGTTCACCATACGCGCATGCTACGGGAATCACAAACTTTAACACAAGTATTCTTCAAATTCACAACTACTCAACTAGCACAACTTTAATATCACCATCTTCATATCTCAAAACAATTATCAAGCATCGAACTTCTCATAGTATTCAACACACTCATAAGAAAGTTTTATTATTAATCTTGTATAACAAGCATATTAGGATTTTAAGCAAATTACCATGCTATTTAAGACTCTCAAAATCATCTAAGTGAAGCATGAGAGATCAATAGTTTCTATAAAACAAATCCACCACCGTGCTCTAAAAGATATAAGTGAAGTACTAGAGCAAAACTATATAACTCAAAAGATATAAGCGAAGCACATAGAGTATTCTAACAAATTTCAAATCATGTATGGCTCTCTCAAAAGGTGTGTACAGCAAGGATTATTGTGGTAAACTAACAAATCAATAATTAAATCATACAAGACGCTCCAAGAAAAACACATATCATGTGGCAAATAAAAATATAGCTCCAAGTAAAGCTACCGATAGAAGTAGACGAAAGAGGGGATGCCTTCCGGGGCATCCCCAAGCTTTGGAATTTAGGTGTCCTTAGATTATCTTGGGGGTGCCATGGGCATCCCCAAGCTTAGGCTCTTGCCACTCCTTGTTCCATAATCCATCACATCTTTACCCAAAACTTGAAAACTTCACAACACAAAACTTAAAGTAGAAAATCTCGTGAGCTCTATTAACGAAAGAAAATAAAAGACCACTTCAAGGTGCTGTAATGAACTCATTATTTATTTATATTGGTGTTATACCTAATGTATTACAAATTCTCTATGGTTTATAAACTATTTTACTAGCCATAGATTCATCAAAATAAGCAAACATCACACGAAAAACAGAATTTGTCAAAAACAGAACAGTCTGTAGTAATCTGTAGCTAGCTTAAGATCTGGAACCCCAAAAATTCTAAAATAAATTTCTGGACATGAGGTATTTATCTATTAATCATATTCAAAAATAATTAACTAAATATCACTTTCCAAATAAAAGTGGCAGCAGTTTTCGTGAGCACTAAAGTTTCTGTTTTTTTACAGCAAGTGTAACAAGATTTTCCCCAAGTCTTCCCAACGGTTCTACTTGGCACAAACACTAATTAAACACAAAAAACACAACCAAAACAGAGGCTAGATAAATTATTTATTACTAAACAGGATCAAAAAGCAAGGAATAAAAATAAAATTGGGTTGCCTCCCAACAAGCGCTATCATTTAACGCCCCTAGCTAGGCATAACAAGCAAGGATAGATCTAGGTATTGCCATCTTTGGTAGGCAATCCATAAGTGGCTCTCATAATAGATTCATAAGGTAATTTAATTTTATTTCTAGGAAAGTGTTACATGCCTTTCCTTAATGGAATTTGGAATCTAATATTTCCTTCTTTCATATCAGTAATTGCACCAATCGTTCTAAGGAAAGGTCTACCAAGAATAATAGGACATGAAGGATTGCAATCTATTCAAGAACAATAAAATCTACGGGTACATAATTCCTATTTGCAACAATAATAACATCATTAATTCTTCCCATAGGTTTCTTAATAGTGGAATCCGCAAGCTGCAAGTTTAAAGAGCAATCATCAAAATCATGGAAACCTAACAAATCACACAAAGTCTTTGGAAAACACTCGCACCCAAATCACATAAAGCTTAGCATTCATGATCTTTAATCTTAATTTTAATAGTTGGCTCCCACTCATCATATAGCTTTCTAGGGATAGAAACTTCCAATTCAAGTTTTTCTTCATAAGATTGCATCAAGGCATCAACGATATGTTTAGTGAACGCTTTATTTTGACTATAAGCGTGAGGAGAATTTACCACGGATTGCAACAAGGAAATACAATAAATCAAAGAGCAATTTTCATAGTTAAATTCCTTGAAATCCATAATAGTGGGTTTATCAACATCTAGGGTTTTAATTTCTTCAATCCCACTTTTATCAATTTTAGCATCAAGATCAAAAAATTCCGAATTCTTGGAACGCCTTCTAGATAAAGGTGGATCAAATTCAGTCCCATAATTATCAAGATTCATATTGCAAAAAAAAGATTTAATAGGGGACACATCAATAACTTTTAGATCTTCATATTTATTTTCATAGGAACTAGAAGAACACGCTCTTATAAAGTCATCTTTCTTAGCATGCATCCTAGCAGTTCTTTCTTTGCACTCATCAATGGAAATTCTCATGGCTTTGAGAGACTCATTTACATCATGCTTAGGTGGAATAGATCTAAGTTTCAAAGAATCAACATCAAGAGTAATTTTATCAACGTTCCTAGCCAAATTATCAATCTTAAGCAATTTTTCTTCAATCAAAGCATTGAAATTCTTTTGCGAAGTAATAAATTCTTTAATATTAGATTCAAAATCAGAGGGAATCTTATTATAATTTCCATAAGAATTTTTGTAGGAATTACCATAATTATTAGAGGGATTACTAGGATAAGGCCTAGAGTTGAAATTTCCTCTATACGAGTTGTTACCTAAATTGTTCCTACCAACAAAATTCACATCCATAGATTCATTATTATTCTCAATCAAAGTAGACAAGGGCATATCATTAGGATCAGAAGAAACACTCTTATTAGCAAATAATTTCATAAGTTCATCCATCTTTCCACTCCAAACATTAATTTCTTCTATCGCATGCACCTTTTTATTAGTAAATCTTTCAGTATGCCATTGAGAATAATTAACCATAATATTATCTAGGAGTTTAGTAGCTTCTCATAAAGTGATTTCCATAAAAGTGCCTCCCGCGGCCAAATCTAAAAGATTTCTAGAAGCAAAATTCAATCCGGCATAAAAATTTTGTATAATCATCCACAAATTTAAACCATGAGTAGGGCAATTACGTATCATTAGTTTCATTCTCTCCCAAGCTTGTGCAACATGTTCATGATCAAGTGGCTTAAAATTCATAATATCGTTTCTAAGGGAGATGATCTTAGCGGGAGGAAAATACTTAGAGATAAAAGCATCTTTGCACTTATTCCATGAATCAATACTATTTTTAGGCAAAGACGAAAACCAAGCTTTAGCATGATCTCTAAGTGAAAAAGGAAATAGCTTCAATTTAACAATATCAGTATCCACATCTTTCTTCTTTTGCATGTCACACAAATCAATGAAGCTATTTAGATGGGTAGCGGCATCTTCACTAGGAAGGCCGGAAAACGGATCTTTCATGACAAGATTCAGCAAAGCAGTATTAATTTCACAAGATTCAGCATCGGTAAGAGGAGCAATCGGAGTGCTAATAAAATAATTGTTGTTGGTATTGGTGAAGTCATATAATTTAGTATTATCTTGAGCCATCATGACAAGCAAGCAACTAACACACAAGCAAACAAAAAGCAAGCAGGCAAAAAGAGGCAAATAGAGAAAGAGAGGGAGGATAGAGAGAGAGAGAGGACGAATAAAACGGCAAGGGTGAAGTGGGGGAGAGGAAAACGAGAGGAAAATGGAAAATAATGTAATGCGGGAGATAAGGGTATGTGATGGGTACTTGGTATGTTGACTTTTGTGTAGACCTCCCTAGCAACGGCGCTAGAAATCCTTCTTGCTACCTCTTGAGCACTGCGTTGGTTTTCCCCGAAGAGGAAGGGATGATGCAGCAAAGTAGCGTAAGTATTTCCCTCAGTTTTTGAGAACCAAGGTAACAATCCAGTAGGAGGCTACGCGCGAGTCCCTCGTACCTGCACAAAACAAATAAATCCTCGCAACCAACGCGAATAGGGGTTGTCAATCCCTACACGGCCACTTACGAGAGTGAGATCTGATAGATATGATAAGATAATATTTTTGGTTATTTTGTGATAAAGATGCAAAGTAAAATAAAGGCAAAGTAAAAAAAGCAAAGGAAATAACTAAGTAGTAGGAGATTAATATGATAAAGATAGACCCAGGGGCCATAGATTTAACTAGTGGCTTCTCTCGAGAGCATAAGTATTCTACGGTGGGAGAACAAATTATTGTTGAGCAATTGACAGAATTGAGCATAGTTATGAGAATATCTAGGTATGATCATGTATATAGGCATCACGTCCGAGACAAGTAGACCGACTCCTGGCTGCATCTACTACTATTACTCCACTCATCGACCGCTATCCAGCATGCATCTAGAGTATTAAGTTAAAACAAAGTAACGCCTTAAGCAAGATCACATGATGCAGAGGGATAGACTCATGCAATATGATGAAAACCCCATCTTGTTATCCTCGATGGGAACAATACAATACGTGCCTTACTGCCCCTACTATCACTGGGAAAGGACACCGCAAGATTGAACCCAAAGCTAAGAACTTCTCCCATTGCAAGAAAGATCAATCTAGTAGGCCAAACCAAATTGATAATTCGAAGAGACTTGCAAAGATAACCAATCATACATAAAAGAATTCAGAGAAGATTCAAATATTATTCATAGATAGACTTGATCATAAACCCACAATTCATCGGTCTCAACAAACACACCGCAAAAAGAAGATTACATCGAATAGTTTTCCACAAGAGAGGGGGAGAACATTGTATTGAGATCCAAAAAGAGAGAAGAAGCCATCTAGCTAATAACTATGGACCCATAGGTCTGAGGTAAACTACTCACACTTCATCGGAGAGGCTATTGTGTTGATGTAGAAGCCCTTCGTGACCGATGCCCCCTCCGGCGGAGCTCCGGGACATGCCCCAAGATGGGATCTCGTGGATAAAGAAAGTTGCGGCGGTGGAATTAGGTTTTTGGCTCCGTATCTGATCGTTTGGGTGTACTTAGGTATATATAGGAGGAAGGAGACGTCGGTTGAGCAACAGGGGGCCCACGAGGGTGGAGGGCGTGCCTTGGGGGGTAGGCGCGCCCCCCTACCTCGTGGCCTTCTCTTTTGTGTCTTGACGTAGGGTCCAAGTCTGATATTCCTGAAGGTTTCATTCCGTTTGGACACCGTTTGATATTCCTTTTCTTTGAAACCCTAAAACAGGCAAAAAAATAGCAATTCTGGGCAGGGCCTCCGGTTATGTAGTGACCTGACCTCAAATGCTCAAGTCCCTGTGCTTCGGTGTCATCCCTGGATCGGTAATGCTGACACACACAGTACTCGAGGATTTATAACAGAGTAGCAATCACACACTTATTACATCGAATGTCTCCAAAGAGAACTTATTACAATAAATATGGCTTAAGGCCATCTAATACGATAATAGCGGAAGGCTTGGAAGATAAGTGAGTCCATCAACTCCAACGGCATAGCTGAGCTGCACGGCAACGACCTAACGAACCTTACTCCTCGTCTGAAAAGTCTGCAACATGATAAGTTGCAGCCCGAAAACCGGTCAGCACATGGAATATGCTGGCAAAGTAACACAGTAGAGCAAGAACAGAATAATGCTATCATTACATGCATATTTGGCTGGTGGAAAGCTCTATGGTTATAGTTTTTGCGAAAAGCCAATTTTTCCCTATAACAAAGGAATAGATTTTATTTAACTATCATGGTAGTTGAAACATCATTGAGAAGGTTCCTCCAACTCAACCCCAATTAAAAGTAATTATCAACCCAACAATATTAATTTAGAGTGATGAGATACTTAAGATACTCCAAGTACTAGATACCCAAGATGTCCATAGCCGGGGACACGGCTAACCATGATTAGTTTGTACAGTCTACAGAGGTTTGCGCACTTTTCCCCACAAGACTCGATCTCCTCCGTTGGATTTCTCGCACTACATGATGTTTGAGAAACGGATGACCGAGAGACATTCTTTCAGAAACATTAACTCTCTACTCCGGGCAGACCATACCAAACCTACAACCCACTACCTGCTGATCCACCTCTTCAAGAGCTTCACGTAACTTACTCAACTACGCTAGAGCCCATAATAGCTTGTGGCTGCACACCGAAGTTTCTAGCATGAATCATCTCAGTTCCCTTTGAGCCTGGGTGGCGGTCCATAGGAAAATCACACGGGTACTCCGGGATATCCAAAAATACAGGCAACACTGGGTACTCTAGGTGCCTCAATCCACCCAGATGTGTATTTAAGTTGCCACCTTAAGTTGAACCATTAATTAACAATCTCACATCTGTCATGGATTTCACTCACCCAAACCACGTCTACGAGCATAGCATAGCAATATAAGCAACGCGTATAAGTAACTCCCAAGGGTTTGAATGTAACACGGCAATAGGTTCTACCCCATCAACTACTTCCCAACCCACATGTTAATAACATCCTAACCATGCAATGTTTGAGGATTGGAACTAATGCATAAAAACTGGGTGATAAAGGGGTATGATCAAAGTGTTACTTGCCTTGCTGACGATCCGCGAAACCTAGGGACTCCAAATAACACGCCTCGCACTCTGGGAGTTCTATCACAAACAAGCAATAGCATACATAAGCAATCAAGCAAACAAGCACGAGTAAATCTCAAATAGGAAGATCTAACCAGAAAGTTCAACTTAAGAACTCCGTTTTGCAAAAAGAATCAAATCAAACAGAGCAACAAAACTCAAACGGGGAAGAAAACAAGATCCATTTACTAATCTGGAACTAGGTCAAATTTTACAGTAGCAAAAGCTTGTTCAAGTTGGTTAAGCAGAAAGAGGGTCTCGAGACGAAGATCTAGGCGCTTGAATCGCCTGATTCCGACAAACGAGCGAAAAGATAAACTAGAACGAAAATCGGATCAGAAATAACCGCGATCAGAAATAACCGCGGAAAAATCCAATTAAAGAAAACTGACGAATAGGCTAACGAACAAGCGTTCATTGTCTGTAACTAATCAGCGAAAGCCGTTCATTAAACGAATGTACGGACGAACGTCCGCTAAAAAGAAAAACAGGGAAACTCGGCGAAACGAAAAAACCGAACTAGGGTTTTCTTAAAAACAGGATCGGTTTTCTTTAAAAAAACGGCGGCTACCTCGTCGGCACGGCGGCGACGGTGGGGCAAGGCGGCGGTGGCGCCGCACGGCAGCGGTGGCGGGGCGCGACACGGCACGGCAGCGGAGGCAGGGCG
>NC_041388.1:524746184-524755305 GCF_002162155.2 Triticum dicoccoides
GCGGCAGCGGGCGGCGGCGCGGCGGCTTGGGGCGGCGTCTGCGGGCGGCGGCGTTGGCGGGGTGGGATGGTGGTGGCGGTGGCGGGTGGGGCGTATATAAAGAGGGGGTGCCTTGGGGAGGGGGCAAAGGGGCAGCGGGGTGGAGTCCTAGCCGGACTCCGGTCCGGGGCGGCGTGGCGGCGTCGGTCTCCTGGGGGAGACGGCATCGCTGGGAGGTGGGCCGGCGGCTGGGCTTCGGCCCAGTTAGCCACTGCGCATTTTTTTTAAAATAATTCCATCGAAACTAAAAAATCCTAGAAAATAAAATAAAATTCCAAAAATGCCAAAACAAATTTTCACCGTCTAAATAAAATATTTAGAACAAGATGAACATTTTCTTGGCCCTAAAATACAATTTTGAAAACGTGCAATTTTTCTAATGCAAACAGAATTGCAATAAAATCCAAATAAAGCAAATATTTGATTTTAATATTTTTCCTCCAATATTTCAATTATCTTGGTGAAGTCATATTATCTCCTCCCATATATTTTAATATGAAATATTTTCGGAGAGAAAAATAATTAAAACCAAAAATCCTCGTTTCAAAATTTGATAAAATCAAATTTGAAAACCGGGGAAATCCCCAACTCTCTCTCTGAGGGTCCTTGAGTTGCTTAGGATTTCGAGGATCGTGAGACAAAATGCAATAGAGTATGATATGCAAGAATGATCTATGTATAACATTCCAAATTGAAAATTTGGGATGTTACAAACCTACCCCCCCCCCTTAAGATGAATCTCGCCCTTGAGATTCGGGTTGGCTAGAAAATAGGTGTGGGTGGTCTTTGCGAAGATCATCCTCTCGTTCCCAGGTGGCTTCGTCCTCGATATGGTGGCTCCACTGAACTTTGCAAAACTTAATAACCTTGCTGCGGGTGACTCGAGTGGCAAACTCTAAAATCTTGATTGGCTTTTCCTCATAAGTCAAATCATTGTCCAATTGAATCGCCTCCAAGGGTACGGTATCTCTTAGCAGTATATCGGCCATCTCAGCATGGCACTTCTTCAACTGGGAAACGTGAAACACATCATGAACTCCTGACAGTCCTTCAGGTAACTCCAACTTGTAGGCAACTTCTCCCATCCGTTCCAAAACACGATATGGTCCTACAAATCTCGGAGCTAACTTTCCCTTAACTCCAAAACGTTTCACTCCTCGCAAAGGTGATACTCGCAGATATGCTCTGTCTCTGATTTCATAGGTTTCCTCCTTGCGTTTCAAATCTGCATAACTCTTCTGTCTTGACTGGGCTATCTTCAGTCTATCTCGAATCAGTTTAACCTTCTCCTCAGACTCTTTGATCAAGTCTGGTCCAAACAACTGTCGGTCTCCAACTTCATCCCACATCAACGGTGTTCTGCACCTTCGTCCATACAGGGCTTCGAACGGTACCATCTTTGTATGAGAACTCTACTTAAGGCAAATTATAATCCCAACTAGATCCATAATCTAGCGCACTGGCTCTCGGTCTGTCCATCGGTCTGCGGGTGGAATGATGTACTGAACTCCAATCTCATTCCCAAAGTCTGGTGCAACTCATGCCAAAACTTTGAGGTAAACTGTGTCCCTCTATCCGATACGATGGTCATCGGAACTCCATGCAGACATATGGTCCTGTTCATATATATCTTGGCCAACTTCGCACTGGTATAAGTTGTTTTCACTAGGATAAAGTGAGCTACTTTGGTCAAGCGATCAACTACTACCCATATAGAATCATATCCTGATTTGGTTCTGGGCAATCCAGTGATAAAATCCATGCCAAGTTTATCCCACTTCCATTCGGGTATCGGCATAGGTTGTAGCAATCCTGCTAGCTTTTGATGCTCTGCCTTCACTCTCTGACATACATCACATATGGCTACATACTCGGCAATATCCTTCTTCATCCCTATCCACCAGAAATGTTCCTTCAAATCCCGATACATCTTGGTGTTTCCGGGGTGTATCGAGTATGGTGAGTCATGACCCTCCTGAAGTATTAACTTCCTGATCGTTGTGTTATTGTGCACATAAACACGGTCCTCAAACCATAAGGTGTCATGCTCATCCTCACGAAAACCTTGGCCTTTCCTTCGCTCATTTTCTCCTTTATCTCTGCAATCTCTTTGTCATCCTTCTGAGCTTCTCGAATCTTTCCCAACAGTGTAGACTGAACCTCCATTGTTGCAACAAAACCTCTAGGAACAATCTCCAAACGAAGTTCCCGGAGATCCTCTGCTAACTCCTTCGGCAATCTTGTGCTTTCTAGGGTATTAGCGTAACTCTTCCGGCTCAAAGCGTCTGCTACTACATTGGCCTTTCCTGGATGATAGTGAAGCTTCATATCATAATCCTTTATAAGCTCCAACCATCTTCTCTGCCTAAGGTTCAGCTCCTTCTGGGTGAAAATGTACTTCAAACTCTTATGCTCCGTGTACACATCTCAATGGTTTCCAAGGTAATGCCTCCAGGTCTTTAATGCATGCACTATGGATGCTAACTCCAAATCATGCGTGGCATAATTCAACTCGTGCGGTTTTAGTTGTCGTGAGGCATACAAAACAACTCTTCCATCCTGCATAAGCACGCTTCCAAGTCCTAGGCGGGAGGCGTCGTAATACACTTGAAAATCCTTGCGTATATCTGGCAGTGTTAGCACTGGGGCTGTAGTCAAACATTTCTTCAACTCCTAGAAACTTGCCTCACAGTCTTCTGTCCATTTATACTTGGTATCCTTCTTCAATAATTCTGTCATTGGCTTCGCAATCTTGGAAAAATTCTCAATGAATCTCCAATAGTATCATGCAAGTCCAAGAAAACTGCGGATCTCACTAACTGAAGTGGGTGCCAACCATTCAGTGACTGACTGAACCTTGGTGGGGTCTACTGCTATACCTTCTCCTGATATAACATGTCCAAGGAATCCGACTTCCTTCAACCAAAACTCGCATTTGCTGAACTTGGCATACAACTGATGTTCCCTGAGTTTCTCGAGAACTAAACGCAAATGCTCCTTGTGTTCCTCTTCATTCTTCGAATATACCATTATATCATCAATGAACACCACAACAAACTTATCCAAATATTCCATGAACACCTTGTTCATCATGCTCATGAAATAGGCAGGGGCGTTAGTCAGTCCAAACGACATGACCGTATATTCGTATAACCCGTACCGTGTGGTGAAGTTTGTCTTTGGTATATCCTTCTCGCGAATCTTCAGCTGATGGTATCCTGATCGCAGATAGATCTTTGAAAACACCTTAGATCCTTGCAGCTGATCAAACAGATCATTGATCATCGGCAACGGGTACTTGTTCTTGATCGTCACTTCATTCAATGCCCGATAATCAACAACCATTCTTAGGGACTTATCCTTCTTCTCAACCAAAAGCTCTGGGGCTCCCCATGGTGATGAACTCCGTTGAATGTAACCTTTCTCCAATAACTCCTTGATCTGTTTCTTAATCTCCTCCAGATCATTCGCGGGCATCCGATAGGGTCTCTTGGATATTGGCTCTGTGCCTGGCAATATCTCTATCAAAAACTCGATATCTCGATCTGGTGGCATGCCTGGTAACTCCTTGGAAAAACATCCGGGTAATCCTTTACTACAGGCACTTCCTCCTGAACAACTCCCGTGAGGGTATTTACTTGGCTACTTCTGGGTGCATGCCTAGATATATACTTGATCCTTTTTCCCTCTGGGGTGGTGAGACAAATTGACTCACTAACACAGTCAATGCTTCCTCCGTACTTTGACATCCAGTCCATTCCTAATATCACATCCAATCCTTGTGACTCCAAGATAATTAGGTCGGACGGAAAAACATGGTTGCCAATGGTTAGGGGTATCTGATCGCACCATCGACTAGCCACTACTAGGAAAAGGGCTAGTAATGGCGCACCAGTTTTGCCCACTAATGGCGCACTGTTGGTGCGCCATTAGTATGCCATTAGTATCACGCCACTAGTATTTCTTACTAATGGCGCACCACCGGTGCGCCATTAGTATCTGGTATACTAATGGCGCACCGAGCAGTGCGCCATTAGTATAGAACACCATGCGCCATTAGTATGCCTCCCAGGGGGCCATATTTAACCATGTGCTTTGCCATACTAATGGCGCACTGTTGGGTGATGCACCATTAGTGTGATTATAACAGTGCGCCATTAGTGTCTTGTGTGGTGCGCCACTAGTATGAATATTAGGGATTTTTTTCATTTCTGATATTTTCACAGGTTAAAAAATATTAGAGATAACATACAACACAGATCTGCTTAGCTTACATACAGGGGGCCATATGTAACGATGTTACCTGCGTCCACCAGATCATATCCAACACACAAGTTTCATCATATATACATACATAGCCAACACATAGTTCCATAGTTACATATTACAAAAGTTTCACGATGTTCATTCAACACCGTTATCCATCAATTCACAAAAGTTTCACATTGATACAAAATAAAAACACAAATGGAAAAGAAGCACTCCATCCATGCAAGCTTCCGTGAATTAAATCAAATTTGCAAAATGATAAACAAGAAGTTAGAAGAGGAAGAAGAAGAAGAAGAGAAGAAGAAGAAGAAGACTAGAAGAAGAATAAGAAGAAGAATAAGAAGGAGACTATAAGCTTATTATGTAAACTTGATCATTTTGTGCTAACATAAGTAATTTTGGAGCTAACCTATAGGAAACTAAGCATATAAGCTCTAAGTTAGCATATTAGAGCCAACTTAAGTAAAATGAAGCTAACTTATGTCATTTTGGATAAGAAGAAGAATAAGAAGAAGACTATAAGCTTATTATGTAAACTTGATCATTTTGTGCTAACATAAGTAATTTTGGAGCTAACCTATAGGAAACTAAGCATATAAGCTCTAAGTTAGCATATTAGAGCCAACTTAGGTAAAATGAAGCTAACCTATGTCATTTTGGATAAGAAGAAGAATAAGAAGAAGACTATAAGCTTATTATGTAAACTTGATCATTTTGTGCTAACATAAGTAATTTTGGAGCTAACCTATAGGAAACTAAGCATATAAGCTCTAAGTTAGCATATTAGAGCCAACTTAGGTAAAATGAAGCTAACATATGTCATTTTGGATAAGAAGAAGAAGAAGAAGAAGACTATAAGCTTATTATGTAAACTTGATCATTTTGTGCTAACATAAGTAATTTTGGAGCTAACCTATAGGAAACTAAGCATATTAGAGATAAATAGGTAACTAAGTATATATATATATATCATTTTGGAGATCTGACATACCTGACATAGTTCAGTTCTCATTGTTCTTCTCCTTCTCCTTCCTCAGCCTGATGCACCAAGAGCGGCGAGGCGGTGGAGGCAGTGGAGGCAGTTGTGGGATGTAGTCTTCTACCACAATTGGCGTGGTCATGTCGCCCAGCTGTGGGATCGCCGGCGCCACCACCGGTGCGTGGTAATTGTTAGGCACCACTACCATCACGAGGCCACCCTCAGCCACCACCATCTCTTGCCCATGGTCAGCCACCACCATCTCTTGCCCATGGTCAGCCACCACCATCTCTTGCACCTAGTCAGCCACCACCATCTCTTGCCCTTGGTCAGCCACCACCAGCGCTAGGTCATCCTCAGCCTAATGCCCATCATCATCCTGCAGCTCCTCATCCCCACTCTGCTCCTCTTCTCCCCCACTCCAGTCCGGATCATCCTTCTTGTTGTCTTCGCTGCTGCCAGAATCGCTGCTGCTTTCGCTAAGGCCAGAATCGCTGTTGCTTTTGCTATAGCCATAATCGCTGCTGCTTTGGCTGTAGCCAGTGTCGCTGCTGCTGCTCCCATTGCCTGTCCAAATGCAACAATGACCGTTAACAATCAATGTGAGATAAAGCCAAATATGGAGGAATAAGAAGAGGCAGAACGCACTAGCATCTTCGTCTTCAGCGTAGCGCATGCGACACATAGTCTTGTTGAAAACCTTCACGATGAGCATTGTGGCGTCATCGTCGTACCTCAAGAGAAGAAAGTACCCGGTCCGCAGGTCATAGGCACTGTAGAACTTCTCCCAGCCATGGCACAGGTACATGTGGCCCTCCTCGATCACCAACTCCACGTCCCACAGCCTGCGAACCCCACTGCCGGCCTGTCAGAGCTTCACATTATCTGGCGGATCTTCACCCAGCATCTTCATAAAAGCATCAGGCAGCCTCTGCAATTTGGGACAAGGAGTGATGTAGCAAACAACAGAGTTATCATAATGAGATGGGTGAAGGGGGGATCTCTCGTTTTATATACCTGCCTCGTGGCTGATACTGAAGAAGAAAGTATGATAGTGAAGAACTCGAAAGCATCCAACTCATACTCCGGTGAGGCAGAGCGGCGGTGGCTGCTTCCCCCCATCTCTGATAAGCAGCAGAAGAGACCAATTAGTACCCTTACAACATTATAGCAGCATAAATTTTGAGCAGAAGATAATCAACATTAGTCGCAAGTACCCCATATGTCCTATTTTTAGCAAAGTCATGCTAAAATTCACGGAAAATTTCAGCATGATCTTTGCTGAAAATGGGACATATGGAGTACCCGAATTTGCCAGAACGAAAGTTAATTGACATTCCGGCAAACTCAAGGGCCTCTCGGGGACAAAACCCAGCAAACTAGCAAGATGATCATCATCTTTGCAAGTCATTACTTGTCAAATACAGAAGAAGGAACAATTTATTTGTGACATAGTTGGCCCATACAGAAGAAGCAACACCCCACACTAGCCTAAAAACAAGTGAAGTTTCACCCATATAAGAACAACTTTATAACATCAGAGAAGTTGCTATGTTTTTTCTACTGCTAGGAAAAACATTACTCATTGGAAATGAAAATCTCAGTACCAGCATTTTGAACTTTGAAATGAAATACAGTAGTAGTATTAGTAGTATATGGAGTAGTATCTTGTCTAGTAGTAGTATTAGTTGTATATGGAGTAGCAAGTTTTGCCTCAGAGACAGCAAAAGCTATGTTTTTTCTCAATTCAAATAGCTAAGTGGAAAACCACGTCAAGTTCTGATAATCCATCTAATCTAATGAAATCTGAACTCAACCTGATCATGGTCCATGCCCTCAGACATAGCAGCACCTCAAGAATGCCATGACAAAAATGAAAAGGACCAAGACAATCACCACACAAGTGATGAAAGCACTAGCGAATCATGTTAAAGCTAACCTCTACTTTTGACCCTCAACTATAACAATTGCATGCAGTACAGAGAAGTGTTGATGCAGGCATCAAACATTATAATGGCTGAATTTGATCTACTCCAATAATTTTCTCAAGTTACATGATTAACAAGCTTGGGCTTAGCAGTAATATTCTGAGAAAATATTTTCTTAAAGCCTGAACAACTGGCTTTCCTTTTTAAAAACAGAACCAAAACCATGACACAATCACTTGACAACATCTATTGACTACATTAGATGGATAAATTCCATATGTTGTGGAAGACCACCCTCAAGCAGACTGCTTATGACCATGGCTCCTAAATGGATAAGTGTTTGGCGAGAAGACATTGTGGACAACAATATTCAGAAGCATACCTTAAGTAATATTCTTAACTATATCATCATCTTATGAAATATTATAGTGTGGTGGCTGTTCTAGAAAATGCAGCAATATTGTAAACATAACTTTTAGACAAGCTAGAGAAAGAGATGAATTGATGAAAATGACACCCTCACTATTTTAAATTTAATAGAAACCACACAGGAGTTACCATCCCCAAATCTTCTTTTTTATTTATGGTCAAGTAATTGCTGAAATATTCGAAACAAAGGCCACCATTGCACCACCATTCACTGACAAACCATTAGAGCATTGTGAACAACAAATTCAGAGAAAACTCTCTTTGGCACACAAATTCAGAGCATTGTGAACAACAGAAACAAATGAATGTCCTATCATGACATGGCAACAAACTAACAAAAATTGCGCGTTCTACCAGCACACCATTAGCACAAAATTTTCTCTAATCTTACTGGACACAAAAATTTTCTTCAGTGTGTCCAGTGCATTTTTTCAGTGTGTCCAAATCTTGCAGGTACCAAGTACTCCAATGCACATGGAGTACTAATTATTCATGTTTGCTAGGCACTACTCCCACAATTTTTTGAACCTAATTTGACCTAAATTCGAGAGGGATTTGACTTAAACCTAGCAAAAGAGAGAAGAAGAGGGAATGGCCGGGAGGGAGGAGAGGAGGAAGAGAGGAGAAGAGAGGCAGAGGGAGGAGGGTTACCTGACCACGATGAGGTGGTGGCCGAAGCGGAGACGACAGAGGGTGAAGACGGCGAGCTTGGGGGAGGCGGGGATAGACGGCAGGGAGGTCGCGGGCCTCCTCTCCTGGTGGACGTGGGGCCTCCTCTCCTGGTGGAACTCGGGGCGGGGCGGCTCCAAGGCGAGGGAGGCGGCGCTCGGGAGGGAGGCGGGGCTCGAGAGGAGGCGGCGGGGGCGCGTGGGCGGCTGCGGCGAGGTTAGGTCGAGTGGGGGAGGGAGAGAGGCCAGAGGGGAACAGGTGGAGTCGGGGAGGGTTAGCAATGGCGCACCTCCCCCTGGTGCGCCATAAGTACGACGACAGCAATGGCGCACCACCCCTAGGTGCGCCATTAGTACAAATTTTTTATTACAGTTCGAGCACTCAGGTTATATTCCACCTAACCGTATCCGAAACAGAACACACACACTAGCCCGACTGGTCAGCACGCAGCACACACACTGGGAGGTCCTGGGTTTGATTCCCACGCTCCCCAATTTTTGTTTTTATGCATTTTTTTTCTTTGCACATATCTTTTTATGCATGCATCCAAATATAACATGTCGCATATGATAGATGCTCAGAATTTCATGTAGAAATATAATATGTAGTTTGTTGCCATGTTAACAACATTTAAAATGCTGTTTGATATTTATTTGTGTTTAAATATGTTCAAACTTGTTTAAATTATAACTAAATATCCATAGCTCAAAATTTGACAAACTTTATATGCTTTTGGGAGTAACATATATGCAGTGGCTCATCGGCGGCGGTGGAGTGGGGTAGGGTGTGGGGGTGCTCATCGGCGGCG
>NC_041388.1:524755730-524811351 GCF_002162155.2 Triticum dicoccoides
CGGCGGTGGAGCGGGGGCGGGTGCGGGGGGTGCTCGTCGGCGGCGGTGGAGCGAGGGAGGGTGCACCACACATACATGCGCCATTAGTAGTTTTGCAAAAAAAGTATTAAAAATAATTTTTATACTAATGGCGCACCGTGGCACAGTGCGCCATTACTAGTTTGAACTAGTAATGGCGCACTATGCGATGGTGCGCCATTAGTAGTTTTGCAAAAAAGTAAAAAAAAAAAAAGAATACAGTAGTGGCGCACTCAACAGTTGGTGCGCCATTAGTTGTTCTAACTACTAATGGTGCACTTTGCCCGGATCCGCCATTAGTATGTTTGAAAAATGAAAAAAAAACATTTTGTTACTAGTGGCGCACCTTGTGCCTGGTGCGCCATTAGTGTCTTACACACTAATGGCGTATCTTCACATGGTGCGCCATTAGTAAATAGTAGTGGCGCACCACTTCTCTGGTGCGCCATTAGTGTCAATTTCATCTTTAGCCCTTTTCCTAGTAGTGAGCCATATACTCTACTCCAGGTGAACTTACTAATAGAGGGGTCCTAAGGGTTTGGGTCGGTAGTTTAAACTTATCCACGAATTCCCTTGATATGTATGAATGCGATGCACCAGTATTAAAAAGAACAAGAGCGGTAAATGACTTAACCAAAACTTACCTATAACCGCGTCTGGCTGCTCTTCAACCTCCTCCACGTTAACGTGGTTTACTTGTCCTTTGTTGAATGGATTGGGATTCTTCCCAGCGCTCCCATTTCCGTTTCCATTCTTCCCTTCAGGGCACTCTGTGGCATAGTGTCATGTCTTCCCGCACTTGAAACAAGTAATGTGGCTTAGGTCTCTCTTGGTGGGTGTGGCTGGATTGGGGGGGTTCTGATTGTTGCTTGCTCCATTCACATTCCCATTCCTTGGGCCAGTATGGTTATGGTTACTTCCTCCATTATGGGTATGGCCTCAATGGTTATGAACAAGTCCCCCCGAGTTCGGGGTTAGGCGAGGCTTCTGCTGAGCTCCTGAGTTATACCTCCCTTGTTCATACTTCCTCTTATGGCTCTCAATCTGCTGCTGCTTCCCTTCGATCATAAGAGCCTTATCTACCAACTCCTGGTAGTTGTCGAATGTTGCCACCATCAACTGCATGCTCATCTCATCATTCAGCCCTTCCATAAACTTCTCCTGCTTTGCGGCATCTATGGCCACATCATCAGGGGCATAGCGAGATAACTTGCTAAACTCATCCGCGTGCTAAGCCACAGTACGGTATCCCTGGCGTAAGTTGCGAAACTCACGCTTCTTCATACTCATTGCTCCAGTTGAGACATGAGCTGTATGGAAGGCTTGCTGAAACTCGTCCCATGTCACTGTGGCTATAGCGTAGGTGAGAGTGTAATTCTCCCACCATGAGGCTGCTGGTCCATCCAGCTGATGTGCGGCCAAATGCACCTTCTCAGCATCGGTACATCCTGCAGTGGTTAACTCCCTTACAATCCTACGGAGCCAATCATCTGCTACTATAGGCTCAGTGCTACTGGAAAACACCGGCGGCTGCAAGCTCAGAAAATGGGCTAAGTTGTCAACTGGTGGTTGTGGTGGTGGTGGATTGTTGTTGTTGTTGTTGCCTTGGTTCTGAACTAACAACTGCATCAGGGTATTCTGTTGTTGGATCAACTGAGTGAGCTCCGGTGGGAAAGCAAATCCGGGGTCACGTCTCAGAGGCATCTGATGGGTTTAAAGGGGAGGGATTAGAATAGAATGAGGTCTAATGAGAAAGCACTACCCATATGCACATGAGACAAACACAATCATTTCACTCAATCAATCAAGCAAGGCATACAATTGGTCTAGAACTATCGCAATAGTGCTCGGACTACTCTATTTACATGGTGGAATACTACTACTGATGTGGTGGTCTACTAAAAATATTCCTCGGTTGAAGACTCCATGATATCTGCTCCAGCTTCGTCTTCAAAGTCATCATCGCTAAGGTCGGAGTCGGTGTCATCGACTATGATGTAGTCCTTCGGACGAATCTCCTTGGGTTCTTCGTCTTCTTCTACTAGTGTGGGGTCTCCCATGAATACTTCGATCTTCTTAATCAGGTCGTCATTCTTATCCACTAGTACGGCGATTTCCTCCTCATAATCTTCATGTGTAGCCTTGAGTTCTTCCTCCAGTTCCGTGATCCTAGTCATTGCCTTCTTCACATCTATCATGCCTGCGCACATCTGAATCTCCTGGCGTCGAATGTGCTGATTTAGTTCCTGGATGAAAGCTACAATTGATCTATCCTTCCTGGTGCTGATCATCTCCCATTGCTCGTCTTGGCGCCCACAAATCTGGTAGATATTATCCTTAAGCTCCTTTTGGTAAATTTCTCCAATCCGTCCCATGGTGATGTGAGCTGCCATACTCTTGCCTAGACTCCAGGTTGGTGCGCCGAAGGAAAACTCTATGGGTTTAGTGACTGGCATGAAGGTTCTCCTGGAACTTGAACTTGAATCATCCATCGCTCCTCTTCTGTTAAAGTGGCGTTGTAAGTCCCGGTGAAGCTTGGTATTCCTATGTTCAGGTACCTAGTGACTTCCCTCAAGTGTCTTCCAAAAGGTGCCTCTTCATCCGGTTGTGCAAACTTGTTCCTTGCATCCGCCATCCTAAAGAGGGGAAAATGGGAGGAGTCAGAAAGGAGAAGAGAATAGTGATCTATGGCTTTAGCTTAGTGGTCATGTCCTACACTCAGCGTGTGCTCTGATACCATCTTGTAGCGACCCAACCTCAAATGGTCAAGTCTCTGTGCTTCGGTGTCATCCCTGGATCGGTAATGCTGACACACACAGTACTCGAGGATTTATAACAGAGTAGCAATCACACACTTATTACATCGAATGTCTCCAAAGAGAACTTAATACAATAAATATGGCTTAAGGCCATCTAATACGATAATAGCGGGAGGCTTGGAAGATAAGTGAGTCCATCAACTCCAACGGCATAGCTGAGCTGCACGGCAACGACATAACGAACCTTACTCCTCGTCTGAAAAGTCTGCAACATAATAAGTTGCAGCCCAAAAACGGGTCAGCACATGGAATATGCTGGCAAAGTAACACAGTAGAGTAAGAACAGAATAATGCTATCATTACATGCATATTTGGCTGGTGGAAAGCTCTAAGGTTATAGTTTTTGCGAAAAGCCAATTTTTCCCTACAACAAAGGAATAGATTTTATTTAACTATCATGGTAGTTGAAACATCATTGAGAAGGTTCCTCCAACTCAACCCCAATTAAAAGTAATTATCAACCCAACAATATTAATTTAGGAGTCATGAGATACTTAAGATACTCCAAGTACTAGATACTCAAGATGTCCATAGCCGGGGACACGGCTAACCATGATTAGTTTGTACACTCTGCAGAGGTTTGCGCACTTTTCCCCACAAGACTTGATCTCCTCCGTTGGATTTCTCGCACTACATGATGTTTGAGAAACGGATGACCGAGAGACATTCTTTCAAAAACACTAACTCTCTACTCCGGGCAGACCATACCAAACCTACAACCCACTACCTGCTGATCCACCTCTTCAAGAGCTTCACGTAACTTACTCAACTACGCTAGAGCCCATAATAGCTTGTGGCTGCACACGGAAGTTTCTAGCATGAATCATCTCAGTTCCCTTTGAGCCTGGGTGGCGGTCCATAGGAAAATCACACGGGTACTCCGGGATTTCCAAAAATACAGGCAACACTGGGTACTCCAGGTGCCTCAATCCACCCAGATGTGTATTTAAGTTGCCACCTTAAGTTGAACCATTAATTAACAACCTCGCATCTGTCATGGGTTTCACTCACCCAAACCACGTCTACGAGCATAGCATAGCAATATAATCAACGCGTATAAGTAACTCCCAAGGGTTTGAATGTAACAGGGCAATAGGTTCTACCTCATCAACTACTTCCCAACCAACATGTTAATAACATCCTAACCATGCAATGTTTGAGGATTGGGACTAATGCATAAAAACTGGGTGATAAAGGGGTATGATCAAAGTGTTACTTGCCTTGCTGACGATCCGCGAAACCTAGGGGCTCCAAATAACACGCTTCGCACTCCGGGAATTCTATCACAAACAAGCAATAGCATACATAAGCAATCAAGCAAAGAAGCACGGGTAAATTTCAAATAGGAAGATCTAACCAGAAATTTCAACTTAAGAACTCCGGTTTGCAAAAAGAATCAAATCAAACGGAGCAACGAAACTCAAACGGGGAAGAAAACAAGATCCGTTTACTAATCTGGACCTAGGTCAAATTTTACAGTAGCAAAAGCTTGTTCAAGTTGGTTAAGCAGGAAGAAGGTCTCGAGACGAAGATCTAGGCGCTTGAATCGCCTGATTCCGACAAACGAGCGAAAAGATAAACTAGAACGAAAATCGGATCAGAAATCACGATCAAAAATAACCGCAGAAAATCCAATTAAAGAAAACTGACGAACAGGCTAACGAACAAGTGTTCGTTTTCTGTAACTAATGAGCGAAAACCGTTCGTTAAACGAACGTACGGACGAACGTCCGCTAAAAAGAAAAATAGGGAAACCCGGCGAACCGAGAAAAACGAACTAGGGATTTCTTAAAAAAACGGATCGGTTTTCTTTAAAAAACGGTGGCTACCTCGTCGGTCCGGCGAGACGCGGCGGCGACGATGGGGCGAGGCGGCGGTGGCGCGGCACGACAGCGGTGGCAGGGCGTGGCACGGCACGGCAGCGGCGGCAGGGTGCAGCAGCAGGCGGCGGCGCGGCGGCTTGGGGCGGCGGCTGCAGGCGGCGGCAGTGGCGGGGTGGGGTGGTGGTGGCGGTGGCGGGGTGGGGCGTATATAAAGAGGGGGTGCCTTAGGGAGGAGGCAAAGGGGCAGCGGGCGGAGTCCTAGCCGGACTTCGGTCCGGGGCGGCATGGCGGCGTCGGTCTCCTAGGGGAGACGGCGTCACGGGGAGGTGGGCCGGCGGCTGGGCTTCGGCCCAGTTAGCCACTGCGCATTTTTTTTAAAATAATTCCGCCGAAACTAAAAAACTCCTAGAAAATAAAATAAAATTCTAAAAATGCCAAAACAAATTTTCACCATCTAAATAAAATATTTAGAACAAGATGAACATTTTCTTGGCCCTAAAATACAATTTTAAAACGTGCAATTTTTCTAATGCAAACAGAATTGCAATAAAATCCAAATAAAGCAAATATTTGATTTTAATATTTTTCCTCCAATATTTCAATTATCTTGGAGAAGTCATATTATCTCCTCTCATATATTTTAATATGAAACATTTTTGGAGAGAAAAATAATTAAAACCAAAAATCCTCGTTTCAAAATTTGATAAAATCAAATTTGAAAACCGGGGAAATCCCCAACTCTCTCTGAGGGTCCTTGAGTTGCTTAGGATTTCGAGGATCACGAGACAAAATGCAATAGAATATGATATGCAAGAATGATCTATGTATAACATTCCAAATTGAAAATTTGGGATGTTACAGGTTAATAGGTTAGTCCCAAAAATAATATAAAAGTGGATAATAAAGCCCAATAATGTCCAAAACAGTAGATAATATAGCATGGAGCAATCAAAAATTATAGATACGTTGTAGACATATCAGTGACTTGTTATTTAGAATATCAAATGATGTTAGTGGTGTTGCAAAACATGTTTCTATGGTTCAAACTCAATTAGAACAAGTTGCTAAATCTCAAAGGGAATTGCTTGATGAAATGAACCATAATATGCATGACTTTGCTGTTAGAGTTGCAACTAGAGGAGGTAAAATGACTCAGGAACCACTTTATCCTAAGGGAGACACCCTAAAAGAATTGAACAAGATTCACAAAGAGCTAACACTAGTGCACCTAGTCCTTCTAGAAAGAAAAAGAAAAAGAAAAATGATGGGACTATGCATGCTCCTAGTGAACCTGAAATAGAGAAACCTCCTGATATTGAAAATGAAGTTTCTATCTCTGATGCTGAAACTCAATCTGGTAATGAACACTCACCTAATGATAATGAAAAAGATAATGATGAGGTTCATGAAGACTCTCAACCAACCAATGATAAAGAACCAGATAATGATGTTGAGATAGTACCACATATTGATCTTGATAACCCACAATCTAAAAATAAAAGGTATGACAAAAGAGACTTTGTTGCTAGAAAACACGATAAAGAAAGAGAACCATGGGTTCAAAAACCTATGCCTTTTCCACCCAAGTCAACTACAAAGAATGATGATAAAGAATTTGAACGCTTTGCTGAAATGCTGAGGCCGGTATTTTTGCGTACTTGCTTGACTGATATCTTGAAAATGCCTCCATATGCAAAGTATATGAAAGACATCATCACAAATAAGAGAAAAATACCGGAAGCTGAAATCTCCGCTATGCTAATTTTAAAGATGGAGTACCCAAAAAACTTGGAGATCCGGAAATACCAACTATACCTTGCTCTATCAAAAAGAATTATGCGAAAACTGCCTTGTGTGATTTAGGAGCTGGTGTTAGTGTTATGCCTTTCTCTTTGTATAAAATACTTGACTTGAATAAACTCACACCTACTGAAATATCTTTGCAAAAGGCTCACAAATCAACTGCCATACATATCGGTATCTATGAGGATGTGCCCGTTGTTGTTGCTAATGTTACTATTTTGACTGTCTGTTATACTTGAGATGCCCGAGGATGACAACATGTCGATTATCCTTGGTAGACCCTTCTTGAATACTGCAGGGGCTGTTATTGATTGCAATAAAAGCAAGGTCACTTTTCATATTAATGGCAATGAGCATATGGTGCACTTTCCAAAGAAACAATTCCAAGTGAATGGTATTAATGTTATTGAAAAATCTCCGACAATCACTATTGGAAGTTTTCAAATACCTTTACCTACTGTCACAAAGAAATATGAAATGCTTATTGTTGGGGAAATGCATATCCCCATTGAGGTAACTTAGTGATTTACGAAAGTTCTTCGGTTTGATGCTAATCGAAAGTGGTTGTTAATAAGACTTGATCAACCTTATTAATGGATCATTTTTGAACAGTATGAAGTTGATGAATTTAGTAAGCACTACTTTCCATCCCTACTTTTTATTCTCTGTTTTTATTAATTAAATAAAATAAAATGCCATGTTTTGTCTATTTTCTGAATTTCCCGTGCAATAAAAAATGACCCAAAAATAAAAGTTCTTAGAATGTCCTGAAAATTTAATATGATTTTTTTTCTAAATATTTAAGAATTTTTGGTGCAATAAACATCAGATGGAGGTACACCAAGTGGGCACAACCCACCTGGGCGCGCCAGCACCCACAAGCGCGCCCTGGTGGGTTGTGGTCCCCGCATGGGCCCCCTCATCACTTACCTCCAGAAAAAATCCCCATTGCTCTCTCTCCCGTGTTCTTGAGCTCAAACCCGCGGATTTCGATCTCTTTGCTCGAAGCTCCGTTTCTGAAACTGTTTCGGTGGATTGTTGCTTGGTATGTGACTCCATCATTTGTCCAATTAGTTTTTGTTTTAGTGGCTTATACTTTGAATAATTAGCTACTCTTGGTGTTGATGTAGATGTGCTTGCATGTTGAATTCTTAGTGTTCTAAGTTGTTTGAATGCTTGTTATGGCCTCTATGTATCCCTATGAGTAGTTGCTATCAATCTTACAAAGTTTTGTTGACAAATTTTTATCACTCCAAAAATTTTATTTTCAGAATATTGTACGCGGACATGATGAACCTATTTGGAAGGAGTTCTTCGAGGAGACAATCCTCGGGGGCATCTTCTAGTGACAGTTCCGCCTGTCGGTCTTACGTTGAACCAAGTGAAAGTTCCACACGAGAAGCCACCACCAAGACATGTTTATGGTCTAGCGATGAATATATGGTGCGTGTGGGCATTAAGGAGGAATTTGAGCAATATGTTCACAATGCCAGCCTCGGTCCCTACCTATTAGATAAGTGTGTACAACACCAACTTCTCACTGAAACATTTGTTAAAGGATTTAAATATTTTCCACGTGAGTCTAGGGTGTCGTTTATGCTTTATGATAATCCTTATACTATCCCACTGGAGAATTTTTCTTACCATTGCAAACTGCCATTTTGGGGTTCACTTGATGAGCCACCAATAGTTGAGTACGAGTCTTTCTTGACTAGCCTGTGCTACGGTGAAAATAGGGGAGTGGGACAAGGAAGAATAAAGAGCATTCACTTTCCCGCAATTCAGTATTTTGCATTATTCAAAGGGAAATGCATAGTAGGCAAGCAAGACTGTAGCATACTTTGTGTGCCATACTTGAGCCTCCTTCACACCGCTCTCACTGGTGAAAGGAATTATAACCTTGGAGCGATTGTTGCACGCAGACTTCAGCATAATGCTAAAAGTGGTTGGTTCTATGGTGGAATTTATGCCATGCGCCTAGCATGATGGCTGGGTGTCTCACCTTTGCCCTTTGATCCTATCCTACCCACTCGGTATTTAGATTTTGATGCCTTAAAAGATCATAAAATTCACAAGGGAAGGGCTGGTAACTTCACTTATAATTTGTTGTTTAACCAATCACATGTTGTGGACACATATTTGCATGCGCCTGCTCTCTTTGATTATCACAACAAGGAAAGATATTTTGTCCTTGAGAGCGAGGCCCGGGCTCATAACACAGCAGCGGTGGCGACACCGTGTGCTGAGGCATCCGCACCACGAGCCTCTGTGAGCTACCACGCCGACTACTACCCTCCAGGCTACTGATTCACTACCAACTTAGGCCAAAAGCCTAAGCTTGGGGAAGTACGTGTTCTCACCGACACTATATTCATGTTCACATATCATTCCATTTGTCGGTGCTCACACTTTTTCATTGTATCATCCATGCTTAGATTTATTTTCTTTCTTTCTTCTTGTGTGTTTGTTAAAACTATAGAAAAACCAAAAAGATAGTTGTAGTTAATTTACATTCTATGCATGCTTAGTAGTAGTACTAAAAAGAAAATCCAAAAAGATTTCCTTGTTATTCTTTTGCTTGTTGGGAGCTTTCCCATGTAAATAGTTTTTATCATTTTTGCTTTTCCCTTTTAATTGCTTACTAAAGAAAACTAAAAACTCCAAAAATATTTCAGTGTGTTTCTCTAAAATTCTTTTCTTTTATTTGAGTTGTACCGAGGAGAAGACCACGATGAAAATGTTGAGTGGCTCTCATATGAATAATTGCTAAACTAATAAAGAGCCCATTTTACCTTGTCTTCTCCTGTTGAATAAAATGTTTGCAGATTCCGGCTTAGTTCATGGCACTTTTGCACTATTATTATTTCCATATCATTCGGTCATGCAAGTGAAAGCCAATAATGACGACATTCGATGAACTGGTCGTGGAAAAGAGAAACTGGTATGAAGTCGACTTGTCATGTCTGTGTAAATATGTTTAACCTAGTGTCCATGATTCAACCCGTTATGATTAAACATGTTTGCAATGACAATTAGAGATTATAGTTTCTCATGTCATGCATAAGTAGCTGGGAGTTAATAATGATTTATCTTGGATATCAACATAGCGTTAAAATGATTGTGATGTAGTATGATGATATGGTATCCTCCTCTTAATGTTCAAGTGGGTTGACTTAATACATGTCCATGCATGTAGTTGAATCAAAACCAACATAGCCTCTATAATGTTTATGTTCATGGTGTTCATATCCTACTCATGCTAGTGTCCAGTTTTACTTACGCATAACGTATGGTTATGGTCGTTGTTGCTCTCTGGTTGGCCGCTTCTCAATCTAAATTGCTAGCCTTCGCCTGTACTAAGTGGGGATTCTGCTTATACATCAAAAACCTTGAACCCCAAGTTATTCCAGATGAGTCCACCATACCTACCTATATACGGTATTACCCTGCCATCCTAAGTAAATTTGCATGTGCCACCTCTAAAAACTTCTAAAAATTATCTGTTTTGTGTTCCTGGATAAAATGATTGTGATGTAGTATGATGATATGGTATCCTCCTCTTAATGTTCAAGTGGCTTGACTTAGTACATGTCCATGCATGTAGTTGAATCAAAACCAACATAGCCTCTATAATGTTTATGTTCATGGTGTTCATATCCTACTCATGCTACTGTCCAATTTTACTTACGCATAATGCATGGTTATGGTCATTGTTGCTCTCTGGTTGGCCGCTTCTCAATCGAAATTGCTAGCCTTCGCCTGTACTAAGTGGGGATTCTGCTTGTACATCAAAAACCTTGAACCCCAGGTTATTCCAGATGAGTCCACCATACCTACATGTATACGGTATTACCCTGCCGTCCTAAGTAAATTTGCATGTGCCACCTCTAAAAACTTCTAAAAATTATCTATTTTGTGTGCCTGGATCGTTCATGGAACGACAGGATATATCTTCCATGCTAAGCAGGTTATTCTTAGGTCGAGTGTTTATTCACTCGCCATCGCACGAGAAAATGGGTGGTAATAGGGATGCCCAATCCCAAACTGCAAAATGCAAAAAGAGTTCATCTCTTAAATAATCAAACAAAACTCCCAATGGAGTCAAAACCTTTACTTTTACCGCTTGGGAACCGCCACTAGCATGCTTAGCATGGAAGATGTTGATAACTAATGGTCGTGAAGTGAATAAGAAGGGTGCATGTCTCAAAATATCATTTATCTCTATTTTAAAAATTGAGCTCTGGCACGTCTGCAAATCACTGCTTCCCTTTGCGAAGGGACTTCTCATTTACTTTTATGTTGTGTCATCACCTTCTAAAAAACAAGCGCCGAAAACTAAGTGGAGCACAACTGTCATGATTTATGCATTGTGTGTAGCTAATGTTGTGTGCATCATGACTGGATCTTTTCTACCATGAATTACAATGTTTAGTCGTTGCTTGAACTTTGGAGGTGCTCTGCATTTATGTTTTGGTGCCTCAGAAAGGGCTAGCGAGATACCATTATTGTCATATTATATCATGGTTGTTTTGACAACATGGTGCCGTTTGAGATACCTTATTATTGCTCGCTAGTTGATTATGTCATTGATATGAGTCATTATAATCTTTAAGAGTTATTGTTGACATGGCTAGTTATAATGTTGGCTAAAAACCTGGGTGCTGTTTAAGCCTATTTGTGCAAACAAGAGCAAAAGAGTTCGTAAAAGTTTTTCTTTCTCACTTTCAGTTTATCAACTGAATTGCTTGAGGAGAAGAAAAGGTTTAATCTTGGGGGAGTTGATACGTCTCCAACGTATCTACTTTTTCTCACGCTTTTCCTCTTGTTTTGGACTCTAATTTGCATGATTTGAATGAAACTAACCCTGGACTGACGCTGTTTTCAGCAAAACTGCCATGATGTTGTTTTTGTGCAGAAATAAAAGTTCTCGAAATGGAACGAAACTTTGCGAGGATTTTTTATATCAATAATAAGAATTTCTAGAGCCAATACCCACTAGAGAGAGGCCTTGGGTGGGCACAACCCACCAGGGTGCACCCTGATACGTCTCCGTCGTATCTATAATTTTTTATTGTTCCATGCCAATATTATTCAACTTTCATATACTTTTGGCAACGTTTTATACTATTTTTGGGACTAACATATTGATCCAGTGCCTAGTGCCAGTTCTTGTTTGTTGCATGTTTTTTTGTTTCGCAGAATATCCTTATCAAACGGAGTCCAAACGGAATAAAAACTGACGGAGATTTTTTTTGGAATATATATGATTTTTGGGAAGAAGAATCCACGCGAGACGATGCTCGAGGGGCCCACGAGGTAGGGGGCACGCCCCAAGGTGTCAGGCGCGCCCCTGACCCTCGTGGCCACCCCGTAAGGTGGTTGGTGCCCTTCTTTCGCTGCAAGAAAGCTAATTTCCGGATAGAGATCGTGTCAAAATTTTAGCCCAATCAGAGTTACGGATCTCCGGGAATATAAGAAACGGTGAAAGGGAAGAATCTGGGAACGCAGAAACAGAGAGAGACAGAGGGACAGATCCAGTCTCGGAGGGGCTCTCGCCCCTCCCGTGCCATGGAGGTCATGGACCAGAGGGGAAACCCTTCTCCCATCTAGGGAGGATGTCAAGGAAGAAGAAGGAGGAGGGGGGCTCTCTCCCCCTCGCTTCCGGTGGCACCGGAGTGCCACCGGGGGCCATCATCATCACCGCGATCTACACCAACACCTCCACCATCTTCACCAACATCTCCATCACCTTTCCCCCTCTATCTACAGTGGTCCACTCTCCCGCAACCCGATGTACCTCTACTTGAACATGATGCTTTATGCTTCATATTATTATCCAATGATGTTTTGCCATCCTATGATGTCTGAGTAGATTTTCGTTGTCCTATCGATGGTTAATGAATTGCTATGATTGATTTAATTTGATTGTGGTTATGTTGCTGTCCTTTGGTGCCCATCATATGATTGTGTGCGTGGATCACATCATAGGGTTAGTTGTATGTTGATAGGACTATGTATTGGAGGGCAAGAGTGACCGAAGCTTCAACCTAGCATAGAAATTGATGCATACGGGATTGAAGGGGGACCAATATATCTTAATGCTATGGTTGGGTTTTACCTTAATGAACATTAGTAGTTGTGGATGTTTGCTAATAGTTCCAATCATAAGTGCATAGAATCCAAGTCAGGGATGACATGCTAGCAGTGGCATCTCCCACATAATACTTGCTATTGGTCTAGTAAAGTAGTCAATTGCTTAGGGGCAATTTCGCAACTCCTACCATCACTTTTCCACACTCGCTATATTTACTTTATTGCTTCTTTAGCTAAACAGCCCCTACTTTTTATTTACGTACTCTTTATTATCTTGCAAACCTATCCAACAACACCTACAAAGTATTTCTAGTTTCATACTTGTTCTAGGTAAAGCGAACGTCAAGCATGCGTAGAGTTGTATCGGTGGTCGATAGAACTTGAGGGAATATTTGTTCTACCTTTAGCTCCTCGTTGGGTTCGACACTCTTACTTATGGAAACTGTTGCGATCCCCTAAACTTGTGGGTTATCAAGACCTTTTTCTGGCGCCGTTGCCGGGGAGCAATAGCGTGGGGTGAATATTCTCATGTGTGCTTGTTTCCTTTATCACTAAGTAATTTTTATTTGCTGTTGTTAGTTGTTTTCTATCTTTAGTTATGGGTAGGAAACGCAAAATACCAAAAAAATTAGTCGTACCTACTAAACCAATGGTTGAAGAACCACTCAAAATCTATCACACTGCTGAAGCTTATTACTTGGATCATCTTCGATCCCTATGTGCTCGTGTTGAAACCCCAACTATCTTAGTTGAGGGCAAATCTTTAGATGAGCATGCTTGTTTTGTGTGACACCGAATATCTGAAAAAGGGAAAACTTTACTGGATCAAATTCATCGTTTGCAATGCTATGCTTGGAATTTATGTGAAATATATGATTATACTTGTTGTTCTGAAGACCCTAAGAAACACCTTCCCTACCAATGTTTGTTTAGTGATAATGGAATCGTATCCTCTTATGCTAAGGGTGTTTATAGTTACTATGATGTTCAACAAATTGAAGAATTTGTTGCTTTTAAGGGTTCTTACGAAATTGCTTCTTTGATTGAAAAGTATGATGCTACTCTTTACAAATCTGAAAATTTTGCCATATTTAAATATTGCTATGATAATTATGCTTCTAATGCCTATGTTGAATAATATATTGAGTACTACTCCGCTGTCCAAGAAGAGACTAATATTTTGCAGGAGTCTATGGAAGAAGAAATTGATGAAACTGTGAGCTCATTGGATGAAAAAGATGATGAGGAGAGCGAAGGACAAAAGAAGGAAGAGCGGATTAGCTACCCGTGCCCACCTTCTAATGAGAGTAACCCTCCAACTCATACATTGTTTAATTTCCCTTCGTGCTTACCGGAGGATGATTGCTATGATGATTGTTATGATCCGGTTGATTCTTTTGAAATATCCCTTTTTGATGATTCTTGCTATGATTGTGGCCAAGATGCCAATATGAATTATGGTTATGGAGATGAACTTGCTATAGTTCCTTATGTTAAACATGAAATTGTTGCTATTGCACCCAGGCATGATAGTCCTATTATCTTTTTGAATTCTCCCAATTATACAATATCGGAGAAGTTTGCACTTATTAAGGATTATATTGATGGGTTGCCTTTTACCGTTGCACATGATGATTTTGATAAATATAATATGCATGTGCTTGCTGCTCCTACTTGCAATTATTATGAGAGAGGAACTATATCTCCACCTCTCTATGTTTCCAACATGATAAAATTGCAAGAAACTATTTATACTATGCATTGGCCTTTACTAGGTGTGCATGAATTGTTCTTTTATGACATGCCGATGCATAGGAAGAGAGTTAGACTTCATAATTTCTTGATATATGTTGCTTCGTGCTCACTACTAAATTACAAATCATTGTTAATTAAAATTGGCTTTGATATACCTTGGGATCCGGGTGGATTCACTACTTGAGCACTATATGCCTAGCTTAATGGCTTTAAAGAAAGCGCTGCTAGGGAGACAACCCGGAAGTTTTAGAGAGTCATTTATTTCTGTTGAGTGCTTTCATATAGTTTAAAAACAATAAAAATAAAGAGGGGAACCCAAAACTTTTTCAAAAAGGAAAGTGAAAGTTAGAAAGACAAGCACTGTTGAAGTGGGAGAGCTCCTTGAAATTTGTTCATGCTCACGGCAACTTTGTGAATCTTGATTACAGAAACTTTTCAACAAAAGTAATTATCCCCTTGTACAATTCCATTGTATTATAAAAATAATGTGCCAAGGTTTGCCTTTAGGATGTTTACATTTGCTTGATGGTTTGTACGGTGCAGGACAGAAACTTTGGCTGTAGTGCGCGATTTTACATTTTTAGCTGGAACATCAAATGGTTCTGATTATTTTCGCACTGTATTCCTATACAAATTTTTTATTTTTCCTAATTTTGGTAGAATTTTTCAAGTATCAGAAGTATGGTGAATGTTCAGATTGCTACAGACTGTTCTGTTTTAGACAGATTCTGTTTTTGATGCATAGTTTGCTTGTTTTGATGAAACTATCAATTTATATCAGTGGATTAAGCCATGAAAAAGTTATACTACAGTATACACAATGAAAAAACAAAATATGAATTGGTTTGAAACAGTACTTATAGTGGTGATTTGCTTTATTATACTAACGGATCTTACCGAGTTTTCTGTTGAAGTTTTGTGTGGATGAAGTGTTCGATGATTGAGAAGGTTTCGATGTGAGAAGAAGGAAGAGAGGAAAGAGCTCAATCTTGGGGATTCCCAAGGCACCCCAAGTAAATATTCAAGGAGACTCAAGTGTCTAAGCTTGGGGATGCTGGGGAGGCATCCCCTATTTTCTTCAACAAGTATCGGTATGTTTTCGGATTCGTTTCGTTCATGCAATATGTGCAATCTTGGAGTGTCTTTTGCATTTAGTTTTCATTTTTCTTTTATGCACCATGCTGGTATGAGATAGTCCTTGGTTGATTTATAGAATGCTCTTTGCACTTCACTTATATCTTTTGAGTATGGCTTTATAGAATGCTTCATGTGCTTCACTTATATCATTTGAAGCTTGGATTGCCTGTTTCTCTTTACATATACGACCGCCATTTATAGAATGCTCTTTTGCTTCACTTATAATTGTTAGAGCATGGGCATACCTTTTGTAGAAAGAATTAAACTCTCTTGCTTCACTTATATCTATTTAGAGAGATGATAGGAACTGGTCATTCATATGGTTAGTCATAAAATCCTACATAAAACTTGTAGATCACTGAATATGATATGTTTGATTCCTTGCAATAGTTTTGCAATATAAAGATGGTGATATTAGAGTCATGCTAGTGGGTATTTGTGGATTAGTAGAAATACTTGTGTTGAGGTTTGTGATTCTCGTAGCATGCACGTATGGTGAACCGTTATGTGATGAAGTCGGAGCATGATTTATTTGTTGATTGTCTTCCTTATGAGTGGCAGTCGGGGACGAGCGATGGTCTTTTCCTACCAGTCTATCCCCCTAGGAGCATGCGCGTAGTACTTTGTTTCAATGACTAATAGATTTTTGCAATAAGTATGTGAGTTCTTTATGACTAATGTTGAGTCCATGGATTATACGCACTCTCACCCTTCCACCATTGCTAGCCTCTCCAGTATTGCGCAACTTTCGCCGGTACCTTAAACCCACCATATATCTTCCTCAAAACAGCCAACATACCTACCTATCATGGCATTTCCATAGCCATTCCGAGATATATTGCCATGCAACTTCCATCATCATCATATACATGACTTGAGAATTCATTGTCATATTGCTTTGCATGATCGTAAGATAGCTAGCATGATGTTTTCATGGCTTGTCCGTTTTTTGATGTCATTGCTATGCTAGATCATTGCACATCCCGGTACACCGCCGGAGGCATCCATATAGAGTCATACTTTGTTCTAGACATTGAGTTGTAATATTGAGTTGTAGGTAAATAAAAGTGTGATGATCATCATTATTAGAGCATTGCCCTAGTGAGGAAAGGATGATGGAGACTATGATTCCCCCATAAGTTGGGATGAGACTCCGGACTTTACAAAAAAAATAAAAGAGGCCAAAGAAGCCCAAATAAAAAACAAGAGGCCAAAGAAGCCCACCAAAAAATAAAAAAATAAAAAAATGAGAGAAAAAGAGAGAAGGGGCAGTGCTACTATCCTTTTTCCACACTTGTGCTTCAAAGTAGCACCATGTTCTTCATATAGAGAGTCTCTTGAGTTATCACTGTCATATACTAGTGGGAATACTCATTATAGAACTTGGCTTGTATATTCCGATGATGGGCTTCCTCAAATGCCCGAGGTCTTCATGAGCAAGCAAGTTGGATGCACACCCACTTAGTTTCAGTTGGAGCTTTCATACACTTATAGCTCTAGTGCATCTGTTGCATGGCAATCCCTACTCACTCACATTGATATCTATTGATGGGCATCTCCATAGCCCATTGATACGCCGAGTTGATGTGAGACTATCTTCTCCTTTTTGTCTTCTCCACCATCATATTCTATTCCACCTATAGTGCTATGTCCATGGCTCACGCTCATGTATTGCGTGAAAGTTGAAAAGGTTTGAGAACATCAAAAGTATGAAACAATTGCGTGTCTTGTCATCGGGGTTGTGCATGATGTGAATTTTTTGTGTGGTGAAGATGGAGCATAGCCAGACTATATGATTTTGTAGGGATAACTTTCTTTGGCCTTGTTATTTTGAAAAGACATGATTGCTTTATTAGTGGGCTTGAAGTATTATTGGTTTTATGTCAAATGTAGACTATTGCTTTGAATCACTCGTATCTTAATATTCATGCCATGATTAGACATATGATCAAGATTATGCTAGGTAGCATTCCACATCAAAAATTATCTTTTTTATCATTTACCTACTCGAGGACGGGCAGGAATTAAGCTTGGGGATGCTGATATGTCTCCATCGTATCTATAATTTTTGATTGTTCCATGCCAATATTATTCAACTTTCATATACTTTTGGCAACTTTTTATACTATTTTTGGGACTAACATATTGATTCAGTGCCCAGTGCCAGTTCCTATTTGTTGCATGTTTTTTGTTTCGCAGAATATCCATATCAAACGGAGTCCAAACAGAATTTAAAAACTGACGGAGATTTTTTTGGAATATATATGATTTTTTGGAAGAAGAATCCACGTGAGACGATGCTCGAGGGGCCCACGAGGTAGGGGGCGCGCCCCAGGGTGTCAGGCGCGCCCCTGACCCTCGTGGCCACCCCATAAGGCAGTTGGTGCCCTTCTTTCGCCGCAAGAAAGCTAATTTCCGGATAGAGATCGTGTCAAAATTTCAGCCCAATCGGAGTTACGGATCTCCGGGAATATAAGAAACGGTGAAAGGGAAGAATTTGGGAACGCAGAAACAGAGAGAGACAGAGAGACAGATCCAATCTCGGAGGGGCTCTCGCCCCTCCCATGCCATGGAGGCCATGGACCAGAGGGGAAACCCTTCTCCCATCTATGGAGGAGGTCAAGGAAGAAGAAGAAGGAGGGGGCTCTCTCCCCCTCGCTTCCGGTGGCACCGGAGTGCCACCGGGGGCCATCATCATCACCGCGATCTACACCAACACCTCCGCCATATTCACCAACATCTCCATCACCTTTCCCCCTCTATCTACAACGGTCCACTCTCCCGCAACCCGCTGTACCCTCTACTTGAACATGGTGCTTTATGCTTCATATTATTATCCAATGATGTGTTGCCATCCTATGATGTCTGAGTAGATTTTCGTTGTCCTATCGGTGGTTGATGAATTTCTATGATTGATTTAGTTTGCTTGTGGTTATGTTGTTGTCCTTTGGTGCCCATCATATGATTGCGTGCATGGATCACACCATAGGGTTAGTTGTATGTTGATAGGACTATGTATTGGAGGGCAAGAGTGACAGAAGCTTCAACCTAGCATAGAAATTGATGCATACGGGATTGAAGGGGGACCAATATATCTTAATGCTATGGTTGGGTTTTACCTTAATGACCATTAGTAGTTGCGGATGCTTGCTAATAGTTCCAATCATAAGTGCATAGAATTCCAAGTCAGGGATGACATGCTAGCAGTGGCCTCTCCCACATAATACTTGTTATCGGTCTAGTAAAGTAATCAATTGCTTAGGGGCAATTTCGCAACTCCTACCACCACTTTTCCACACTAGCTATATTTAATTTATTGCTTCTTTAGCTAAACAGCCCCTACTTTTTATTTACGTACTCTTTATTATCTTGCAAACCTATCCAAGAACACCTACAAAGTACTTCTAGTTTCATACTTGTTCTAGGTAAAGCGAACGTCGAGCGTGCGTAGAGTTGTATCGGTGGTCGATAGAACTTGAGGGAATATTTATTCTACCTTTAGCTCCTCGTTGGGTTCGACACTCTTACTTATCAAAAACTGTTGCGATCCCCTATACTTGTGGGTTATCACGCCCCCCTCTCCTAGCGCGCCCAGGTGGGTTGTACCCACCTGGTGGCCCCGCTGACGACCCCCTGATACTATAAATTCACATATTTCTATAAAAAATAGGGAGAAAGAATTATCACGATCCACGAGATGGAGCCGCCGCCAAGCCCTGTTCTTCCTCGGGAGGGCAGATCTTGAGTCCGTTTGGGGCTCCAGAGAGGAGGATCTTTGTTCTTTGTCGTCACCAACACTTCTCCATTGCCAATTCCATGATGCTCCCCACCGGGAGTGAGTAATTCCTTCGTAGGCTCGCTGGTCGGTGAGGAGTTGGATGAGATTCATCATGTAATCAAGTTAGTTTTGTTAGGGCTTGATCCCTAGTATCCACTATGTTCTTAGATTGATGTTGCCATGACTTTGCTATGCTTAATGCTTGTCACTTTGGGCCCGGGTGCCATGATTTCAGATCTGAACTGTTTATGTTATCATCATTATATCCATGTTCTAGATCCGATCTTGCAAGTTATAGTCACCTACTACGTGTAATGATCCGGCAACCCCGGAGTGACAACAACCAGGCCCACTCCCGATGATGACCGTAGTTTGAGGAGTTCATGTATTCACTTTGTGTTAATGCTTTGTTCCGGTTCTCTATTAAAAGGAGGCCTTAATATCCCTTAGTTTCCAATATGGACCCCGCTGCCACAAGAGGGTAGGACAAAAGATGTCATGCATGATCTTTTAATAAAGCACGTATGACTATTTATGGAATACATGCCTACATTATAATGATGAACTAGAGCTAGTGCCGTATCGCCCTAGGTTATGACTGACACATGATGAATATCATCCAACAAGTCACCGATCCAATGCCTATGAATGTTTCCATATTGTTTATGCTAAGTTACTACCGTTGTCATCACTGTTACACTTGCTACAAAATTACTGCTTTCACTGTTACTATTGCTGGTGCTACTACTATCAAAACTATCAAATTACTTTTCTACTGATCACTTTGCTGCAGATAATTAATCTCCAGGTGTGGTTGAATTGACAACTCAGGTGCTAATACCTTCAAATATTCTTTGGCTCCCCTTGTGTCGAATCTATAAATTTGGGTTGAATACTTTACCCTCGAAAACTGTTGCGACCCCCTATACTTGTGGGTTATCACTCACCCCCCTCATCGTGCTCATGGTTGTCGCCGCTGCATGCTCTTGCCGCCACCGCTGCGTGCTCTTGCCACCGCCGCCACTACTCATATGCTCTGTTAGATGGATAGATAGATTGATTTTCATATGCCCGTGCTTTTAATTAAAAGTTTTATTAGATAGATGGATCTGATAGATAGATAGATAGATAGATAGAAATGTGCTATGTTTTTTTAAACAATAGATAGATGGATGAATTGTAATATGCATGGTGTTTTAAATTTTGAAATGTGCTATGTATTAAAAGAATAGATAGATAGATGTTTCGTGGAGATGATATGAGATGGAAGAGAAAAAATCATAGAAATTAGGGTGATATGTATGCTTTTTTGTCCATATCATAGATGATAGTTGATTTAGTGCATTTTATGTTAGTTGTACTGTTAGTGCATTTAAGGTTAGCAGATTTTAGGTTAGTGGAGAGGAAACAGGAAAATAAGGAAAAATAAGAAAAGAGGAAGAAGGAAGAAGGAAGAAGAAGAAAAGGAAGGAAAGGAAAAAGGGAAATAAGAAGAGGAAGAAGGAGAAGAAGAAGGAGAGGAAGAGGAGAGGAAGAACATGAGAAATAAATAAGAAGAGGAAAAAGAAGAAGAAGCAATAGAGGAGAAGAAGAAGAAATAGAATATATACTATTTTTGTTCTTCTCCTCTTTTTTCTTCTTTTTTCTTCTTCTCCTCTATTCCTTCCTCTTCTCCTCTCTTTTTTCTTCTTCTTCATCTTCTTATTTGTTATCGGGTATGTCATTGTCGATATACCCCCTCCCCGATAACTTCGACATGAGGGGGGTCGATATACCCCTCCCTGATAACATTTTTTCCATGTATGTATGTCGTCGTTTTCGTTATACCCCCTCCTTGATAACTTCGACATGAGGGGGGTCGATATACCCCCTCCCTAATAACATTTTTTCCATGTATGTATGTCGTCTATGTCGATATATACCCCCTCCCCAATAACTTCGACATGAGGGGTGGTCGATATACCCCCTCACCGATAACTTCAACATGAGCGGGGGGGTCGAGATTTATAAGAGATTTATCAAGGATTCCCCCATTATGGATGTGCACTAGTTGATCCATTTTTTTCTTGATCTCAAGTATGTAACATTTTATAGGTCACGTTGCCTTGTGTCAAAGTATTGAAGAAATCCATGGCTTCATCATTAGCCGGAAGTACCCGGGGCATGATGGTATGAAGCTCTCCAAAGTTATTTTGGAACGGAGTCCCGGATAGGATAATCCACTTTTTTCTACGAAGTTCAGCAAAGACATTCCAAATAGCGATATTCGGAAGGCTCTTGCTGAACTTCATAACAAAATGCGGATTATCCTATCTGGGACTCCATTCCAAAATAACTTTGGAGAGCTTCGTACCATCATGCGCCTGTTACTTTCACCTAATCATGAAGCCATGGTTTTATTGAATCCTTAGACACTAGAAAATGTGACATATAGAAGGGTAGATGAGATCAGGAAAAATAGGAACCATTTTCTGCACATCTAGAATGGCGCCATTTTGTTAAATCCTACAAGCGTCGAGGCCACCCCAAACCCTAGAAGCGTTGTTGATACGTCTCCATCGTATCTACTTTTCCAAACATTTTTGCCCTTGTTTTGGACTCTAATTTGCATGATTTGAATGGAACTAACCCGGACTGACGTTGTTTTCAGCAGAATTGCCATGGTGTTATTTTTGTGAAGAAATAAAAGTTCTCAGAATGACCTAAAAATCAACGGAGATTATTTCTGGAATATATAAAAAATATTGGAAGAAGAATTCATGTCAGGGGGCCCACACCCAGTCCACGAGGGTGGGGGCGCGCCTACCCCCCTGAGCGCGCCTCCCTGCCTTGTGGGCCCCAGACGCTCCACCGACCTCAACTCCAACTCCATATATTCGTGTTCGGGGAGAAAAAAATCAGAGAGAAGGATTCATTGCGTTTTACGATACGGAGCCGCCGCCAAGCCCTAAACCCTCTCGGGAGGGCTGATCTGGAGTCTGTTCGGGGCTTCGAAGAGGGGAATCCATCGCCATCGTCATCATCAACCTTCCTCCATCACCAATTTCATGATGCTCACCGCCGTGTGTGAGTAATTTCACTGTAGGCTTGCTGGACGGTGATGGGTTGGATGAGATTTATCATGCAATCGAGTTAGTTTTGTTAGAGTTTGATCCCTAGTATCCACTATGTTCTGAGATTGATGTTGCTATGACTTTGCTATGCTTAATGCTTGTCACTAGGGGCCGAGTGCCATGATTTCAGATCTGAACCTATTATGTTTTCATGAATATATGTGAGTTCTTGATCCTATCTTGCAAGTCTATAGTCACCTATTATGTGTTATGATCTATTAACCCCGGAGTGACAATAATCGGGACCATTACGGTGATGACCGTAGTTTGAGGAGTTCATGTATTCACTATGTGTTAATGCTTTGGTCCGGTTCTCTATTAAAAGGAGGCCTTAATATCCTTAGTTTCCAATAGGACCCCGCTGCCACGGGAGGGTAGGACAAAAGATGTCATGCAAGTTCTTTTCCATAAGCACGTATGACTATATTCGAAATACATGCCGACATTACATTGATGAACTGGAGCTAGTTCTGTGTCACCCTATGTTATAACTGTTGCATGATCGATCGCATCCGACATAATTATCCATCACCGATCCAATGCCTACGAGCTTTTCATATATTGTTCTTCGCTTATTTACTTTTCCGTTGCTACTGTTACAATCACTATAAAACCAAAAATATTACTTTTGCTACCGTTACCACTACTATCATATTACTTTGCTACCAAATACTTTGCTGCAGATATTAAGTTTCCAGGTGTGGTTGAATTGACAACTCAGCTGCTAATACTTAAGAATATTCTTTGGCTCCCCTTGTGTCGAATCGATAAATTTGGGTTGAATACTCTACCCTCGAAAACTGTTGCGATCCCCTATACTTGTGGGTTATCAAGACTATTTTCTGGCGCCGTTGCCGGGGAGCATAGCTCTATTCTTTGAGTCACTTGGGATTTATATCTTCTTATGATTATGAAGAACTTGAAAGATCAAAGAACCAAGATTTTTCCCTCAACTACGAGGGGAGGTAAGGAACTGCCATCTAGCTCTGCACTTGATTCACCTTCTATTTTGAGTAAACTTGCGACCCCTACACATGCTATTGATTCTGATAGGTCACATGTTATTGATGATGCCACTTCTGCTTTGCATGATACTTATGATGAAACTACTTCTATGCTTGATACTAATGTGCCACTAGGCGAATTTCTTGATGAACAACTTGCTAGGGCTAGAGAGAATGAAATTATTAGAACTGATAATATTGATGAAAGTGATGATGAAGATTCTCCCCCTAGATATGAGTTGCCTGTTGTGCCTGAGGGTTATGTTATGGATGAAGAAATTGCTAGAGACTTCTTAGCTTGCAATGATAGATATGATCTTAAGAAATTATTAGCTAAGCTTAAAGAAAAGTCTTTGAATGCTAGAATGAAATATGACCCTGCTTTTGCTACTTCATCTATCTTTATTACTGATAAGGATTTTGATTTCTCTGTCGATCCTGAGATAATTACTTTGGTTGAATCTGATCCTTTCTATGGCTATGAATCTGAAACTGTTGTGGCACATCTTACTAAATTAAATGATATAGCCACCCTGTTTACACATGATGAGAAAACGCGTTATTACTTTATCCTTAAGTTGTTTCCGTTCTCATTAAAGGGTGATGCTAAAACATGGTTTAATTCTCTTGATCCTGGTTGTGTGTGTAGTCCCTAGGATATGATTTATTACTTCTCTACTAAATATTTCCCCGCTCATAAGAAACAAGCTGCTTTAAGGGAAATATATAATTTTGTGCAAATTGAAGAAGAGAGTCTCCCACAAGCTTGGGGGAGGCTTCTCCGATTACTTAATGCTTTGCCTGATCATCCGCTCAAGAAAAATGAAATACTTGATATCTTTTATAATGGACTAACCGATGCTTCCAGAGACCACCTGGATAGTTGTGTTGGTTGTGTTTTCAGGGAAAGAACTATTGATCAAGCTGGATTGCTATTGAATAATATGCTGACTAACGAAAATAATTGGACACTTCCTGAACCAACCCCTAAACCAACTCCGAAGAAAAGGGGTATTCTATTTCTCAGTCCTGAAGATATGCAAGAGGCAAAGAAATCTATGAAAGAAAAACGTATTAAAGCTGAAGATGTTAAGAATTTACCACCTATTGAAGAAATACATGGTCTTGATAACCCAACACATGTAGTAAAGGTAAATTCTCTCTATAGATTTGATAAATGTAAAATTCCATTTACTAAGTTTGCTAGCCAATGCTTGGATGAGTTTGATGGCATTATGGTTAGACAAGAAAATTTCAATGCTTATGTTGGTAGACAGTTGAAACACAATGCTGATATGCTTGAACACTTGAGTGATTATATGTCTAGAGTTAAAGGTGAACTTAGACTTATTAGTAAACATGCTTCTATGGTTACCACTCAAGTTGAACAAGTACTTAAAGCTCAGAATGATTTGATCAATGAATTAAATAATAAGAAAAATGATAATGTTGTTAGAGTTATGACTAGAGGTGGTCAAATGACTCAGGAACCTTTGTATCCTGAAGGCCATCCAAAGAGGATTGAGCAAGATTCTCATAGAGCTAATGTAGATGCACCTAGTCCTTCTAAAAGGAAGAAAAAGAAAAATGATAGGAATTTGCATGCTTCTAGTGAGCCTGTTGTCGACACACCTAAGAATCCCAATGATATTTCTATTTCTGATGCTGAAACACAATCTGGTGATGAACATGAACCTAGCGATAATGTTAATGATGATGTTCATGTTGATGCTCAACCTAGTAATGATAATGATGTAGAGATTGAACCTATTGTTGATCTTGATAACCCACAATCAAAGAATCAACATTATGATAAGAGAGAATTTGTTGCTTGGAAGCACGGTAAAGAAAGAGAACCATGGGTTCAGAAACCCATGCCTTTTCCTCCTAAACCATCCAAGAAAAAGGATGACGATGATTTTGAGCGCTTTGCTAAAATGATTAGACCTATCTTTTTGCGTATGCATTTGACTGATATGCTCAAAATGAATCCTTATGCTAAGTACATGAAGGATATTGTTACAAATAAAAGAAAGATACCGGAAGCTGAAATTTCCACCATGCTTGCTAATTATACTTTTATGGTGGAATACCAAAGAAACTTGGAGATCCAGGAGTACCAACTATACCATGCTCCATTAAAAGAAACTATGATAAAACTGCTTTATGTGATCTTGGTGCCAGTGTTAGTGTTATGCCTCTCTCTTTATATCGTAGACTTGATTTGAATAAGTTGACACCTACTGAAATATCTTTGCAAATGGTTGATAAATCAACTGCTATACATGTCGGTATTTGTGAGGATGTGCCTGTTATGGTTGCAAACGTTACAATTTTAATGGACCTTGTTATTCTTCATATTCCTGAATGATAGTATCTCCATCATTCTTGGAAGACCCTTTTTGAATACTGTAGGGGCTGTTATTGATTGCAACAAAGGCAATGTCACTTTTCATGTTAATGGTAATGAGCATACGGTACACTTTCTGAGGAAACAACCTCAAATCCACAGTATCAATTCTATTGGAAAATTTTCAACAATTACTATTGGAGGTTCTGAATTTCCTCTTCCTACTGTCAAGAAGAAATATGATATTCTTCATGTTGAGGATGTGCATATCCCCATTGAGGTAACCTAGTGTTATTCGAAAATTCTTCGGTTTCATGTTATTCGAAATGAGTTTGTTAACAAGACCTGCTCAACCTTGTTAGTGGATTCCTTTTGATGAGCATGAGATGGATGAAGTTAGAAAGCACAACTCTTTGTACCCTCTTTTTACTTTCTGTTATTTATATTGAATAAAGCAAAAAATAGTATTTTCCTCTCTGTTTTCTGAAATATCCATGCAATAAAAGAATACCCCAAAAATAAAAGTTCTCCAAATGCCCTGAAAATTAAATATGATTTTTTTCTAGAATATTTGAGAATATCTAGCACTGAGAACACATCAGGGGGAGCCAGCACCTAGCCACGAGGGTCCAGGGCACGCGCCCCTGCCTCGCGGGCCCCTGGTGGCCCCCTCCACTTATTCCAGCCACCACACACTCCTTCTTCATCCCAAAAAAATCACTAGCCATCTCAAACCTGAGTTCTTGCTCATCTTGCTGCCATTTTTGATCTCCTTCCTCAAAGCTCCTCTCATAAAACTGCTTTGGGGGATTGTTCTTTGGTATGTGACTCCTCCAATGGTCCAATTAGTTTTTGTTCTAGTGCTTTATTTATTGCAAATTTTTGCTGCTTACGTGACCCTGTTCTTGAGCTTGCATGTCAAATTTATGTGGTCAAAAGTAGTTTTAATGCATGATACGGCCTCTAGGCACTTGTAGGAGTAGTTGCTATCAATCTTGTTGAGTTTGGTTCACATTTATTTTAAGTTACTAAAAATTTCAGAAATTTTCAAAAAAAGATGAAGAGATTTTTGAGGGGCTCATCGAGCCAAAGCTCGAAGGATAAGCAAAGTGAAGAGAACAAGAAGCCCAAGTATAATCTTCCTCGTACTGCAGAGGTTCGGCCATGTGAATGTCCTTGTGATGAGTTCTTGAAAGAGGCCGGGATTTATGAAGATTTTTATCAATTGGCTGAGAATGCAGGCCTCACCGCCTTCCTCCATGACCAGCGTGAACAGTATCTCTTACTCGCCAATACCTTTGTGCAAAATTTTCATTTCCATGCTAGGAGATCACCACCTTCGGTGGAATTTTATTTATATGATGAGCATAAGGAGGTGTCACTTTATGATTTTTGCCGGATCTGTTTGATACCCTTTGAGGGCAGTATAGAGGAACCACATCGTAATGATGTGGAGGGATTTATTAATATGATTGCTGTAGGGGAAACGAGGAAAATTTCCGATGCGAGAATCACTAGCATACATTTTCCTATTTTACGTTACTTCGCAATATTTGCTATTAGATGCTTAATTGGTCGTAGGAACTGTGGAAACCTTAGTGCCCCTGATATTGTTATTTTGCGCCATGTGTTGTTTCAGGACACTACTTTCAGTTTAGGCGCTATTGTTGCTAAACGGTTAAATATGAACCGTACTAAGAGCCCCATCCTCAGAGGCATCTTTGCCACGCGCCTTGCTGCACACTTTAACATACCTATCAGGCATTATGAGAAAGAGGAAAAGTTGCTGCCTTCTATTGCTCTAAGTTATAACAGTATGGTAGCACATGAGTTTATTGTTAAGGATAAGAATAAGACACTCAAATATAAATTGATATTTAACAAGAATTATTGTGAAGTTATTACCTTGCCTGCTCCCTCTTTGTTTAACATATTTTCAGGCAAGTACCTTATTCTGCCGGAGGCCATTCATGCCTACCGGAGCCAGATGTCAGCTGCAGAGCTGGAGCCACCATCTGACCCTCACCGTCAGTCTGTTTGTCAGTGGAATCCGGAGGAGATCGCCAGCCAGTGGCAATCTGAGGACCCTTCTCAGTACGACCCCAGCTACAACTTTGATCCATGGGCATAGACCAACTTAGGCCAAAAGCCTAAGCTTGGGGCAGTACGCATTTCCCACCGACCTTACATTCATGATCACACACTCATGCCAGTTGTCAGTGCTCATACTTTTTCATTGTATCATCCATGCTAGTCTATTTTCATTTCCTCGCTTTCTTCTTGTGTGATTGAAAAACATTAAGAAAAACAAAAAAAATAGTTGTAGCTTTTAGCTAGTTTACTTTCCATGCCTGTAGTAGTAGTGATTAAAAAGAAAACCCAAAAAGATTTCTCGTTCCTCTTTTGCTTGTTGGGAGCTTTCCCGTGTAAATAGTTTTGTTTCTTTTCTTGTTCTTTGGGGGTCAAGAGGAGAAGACCTTAATAAAAATGTTGAGTGGCTCTTATATGCATTATTGTTGATCTAATAGAGACCCATATTACATTGTCTTCTCTCTTGAATTGAACGCTTGTAGATTCCAGCGTAGTCCAATGCACGTGCACTATTATTATTATCCACACTATTCGGTCATGCAAGTGAAAGGCAATAATGACGATATATGATGAACTGATTGAGATGAGAAAAGCTAGTATGAACTCGACCTCTCTTGTTTTTGTAAATATGATTAGTCCATCGTTCCTAATTCAGCCTATTATGAATGAAACATATTTGCAGTGACAATTAGAGATTATAGTTTCTTATGCCATGCTTAATTAGCTAGGAGTTTATAATGGTTTACCTTGCATGCCAACATGCTATTAAAATGGTTGTGATGTGGTATGATGGGGTGGTATCCTCCTTTCAACGATCGAGTGGCTTGACTTGGCACATGTTCACGCACGTAGTTGAAACAAAATCAACATAGCCTCTACGATATATATGTTCATGGTGAATTATATCCTACTCATGCTTGCATTCGGTGTTGATTAATTTTAATGCATGTTCATGACTGTTGTCGCTCTCTAGCTGGTTGCTTCCCAGTCTCTTTCTAGCCTTCACTTGTACTAAGCGGGAATACTGCTTGTGCATCCAATTCCATAAACCCCAAAGTTATTCCATATGAGTCCACCATACCTACCTATATACGGTATCTACCTGCCGTTCCAAGTAAATTTGTATGTGCCAAACTCTAAACCTTCAAATGAACATTCTATTTTGTATGCTCGAATAGCTCATGTATCAACTAGGGTTGTCTCTATCCTCCATGCTAGGCGGGTTATTCTCAAGAGGAGTGGACTCCGCTCCTCACTCACGAGAAAATGGCTGGTCACCGGGATGCCCAGTCCCATGCTCAAATCAAATCAAAATAATTGCAAACAAAACTCCCCAGGATTGTTGTTAGTTGGAGGCACCCGTTGTTTCGGGCAAGCCATGGATTGATGCTTGTTGGTGGTGGGGGAGTATAAACTTTACCATTCTGCTTGGGAACCGCCTATAATGTGTGTAGCATGGAAGATATCAAGACCTCTCGGTTGTTATGCTGACAATGAAAGTATACCACTCATAATATTATTCATCTCTATTTCAAAACCGAGCTCTGGGACCTCTACAAACCTCTGCTTCCCTTTGTGAAGGGCCTATCTATTTACTTTTATGTTGAGTCATCATCCTCTTATTAAAAAGCACCAGTTGGAGAGCACCGCTGTCATTTGCATCCATTAATGTTAGTTTACATTGAGTATGACTTGACTCGATCTCTTTTACTATGAATTACAATGTCTAGTCGGTCCTTGATCTTAAAAGCACCAGTTTGCATTTATGTTTTGCAGTCTCGGAAAGGGCTAGCGAGATACCATCTTGTTATATCATATTATGATTGTTTTGAGAAAGTGTTGTCATCCGAGATTTATTATTATTGCTCGCTAGTTGATTATGCCATTGATATGAGTAAACATGAGACCTAAGTGTTATTGTGAATATGGTTAGTTCATAATCTTTGCTGAAAACCTGAATGCTGGCTTTACATATTTACAACAACAAGAGCAAACAGAGTTTGTCAAAGTTTTTCTTTATCACTTTCAGTTTATCAATTGAATTGCTTGAGGACAAGCAAAGGTTTAATCTTGGGGGAGTTGATACGCCTCCGTCGTATCTACTTTTCCAAACACTTTTGCCCTTGTTTTGGACTCTAATTTGCATGATTTGAATAGAACTAACCCGGACTGACACTGTTTTCAGCAGAATTGCCATGGTGTTATTTTTGTGCAGAAATAAAAGTTCTCGGAATGACCTGAAAATCAACGGAGATTATTTTTGGAATATATAAAAGTACTAGAAGAAGAATCCACGTCAGGGGGCCCACGCCCTGTCCACAAGGGTGGGGGGCGCGCCTACCCCCCTGGGCGTGCCCCCTGCCTCGTGGGCCCCCTGACGCTCCACCGACCTCAACTCCAGCTCCATATATTCGTGTTCAGGGAGAAGAAATCAGAGAGAATGATTCATCGCATTTTATGATACGGAGCCGCCGCCTAGCCCTAAACCCTCTCGGGAGGGCTAATCTAGAGTCTGTTTGGGGCTCCGGAGAGGGGAATCCGTCGCCATCGTCACCATCAACCTTCCTCCATCACCAATTTCATGATGCTCACTGCCGTGCGTGAGTAATTCCATCGTAGGCTTGCTGGACGGTGATGGGTTGGATGAGATTTATCATGTAATCGAGTTAGTTTTGTTAGGGTTTGATCCCTAGTATCCACTATGTTCTGAGATTGATGTTGCTATGACTTTGCTATGCTTAATGCTTGTCACTAGGGCCTGAGTGCCATGATTTCAGATCTGAACCTATTATGTTTTCATGAATATATGTGAGTTCTTGATCCTATCTTGCAAGTCTATAGTCACCTATTATGTGTTATGATCCGTTAACCCGGAAGTGACAATAATCGGGACCATTACCGGTAATGATCGTAGTTTGAGAAGTTCATGTATTCAGTATGTTTTAATGCTTTGGTCCAGTTCTCTATTAAAAGGGGGCCTTAATATCCCTTATTTTCCAATAGGACCCCGCTGCCACGGGAGGGTAGGACAAAAATGCCATGCAAGTTCTTTTTCATAAGCACTTATTACTATGTTCGGAATACATGCCTACATTAAATTGATGAACTGGAGCTAGTTCTGTGCCACCCTATGTTATAACTGTTGCATGATCGATCGCATCTGACATAATTATCCATCACCAATCCAATGCCTACGAGCTTTTCATATATTGTTCTTCGCTTATTTACTTTTCTGTTGCTACTGTTACAATCACTATAAAACCAAAAATATTACTTTTGCTACCATTACCACTACTATCATATTACTTTGCTACTAAATACTTTGCTGCAGATATTAAGTTTCTAGGTGTGGTTGAATTGACAACTCAGCTGCTAATACTTAAGAATATTCTTTGGCTCCCCTTGTGTTGAATCAATAAATTTGGGTTGAATACTCTACCCTTGAAAACTATTGCGATCCCCTATACTTGTGTGTTATCAGTTGTCGAGGCCACCCCAAACCGTAGAAGCGTCGAGCTAGCTAGGTCTACGTTTGCCACTAATATATCCATCTGTCATATTTGTATATTAATTGCCATGTTGTAATATTTGCAGAAGCTGTGGATCAACATAGAGACTTGGAAAAAGAACAGTTGTTGGGGGATATAATCTTCGGCGGAGGCGATGTCATGTCGTACCTCAACGACACCGATGATCTAGAAGGAGAGGGTGAAGTAGGCTCCGGTGATCGAACAATGGAGGTGGAAGAACATGATCATGATGGCTCCGGTGACCGAATGTCGGTGGAAGAAGGCCACTGTGATGACGGCTCCGGTGACGGAACGGATGAGGGAGTTGTTGCAAAGTTCGGTGAGGTATATATATTAATTAAGCCTATGCTAACTAGCTAATTGATGCATTAATTGTTTTGGTATGTAAACATATTAACTCTCTTCTTTCTTCTTTTCTAGCCCTCCGGATCGAGCCAAACTTCGGTAATGAGATGAGGCCCAAAGAAAAGGTTGCGCCAGGATGAAAGGTTCATGATCATAGCAATCGCGGGCGATGGCCAACCGATTGAACCCAGCCGGACCAAGGAAGCATTTTCTGCTCGATGCGGGGTTCTTGTTAGGGACATGATCCCGATCAGCATCCACCAATGGAATAAGCCTAAGAACAAAGACCCTCAAGTGTCTTATGTCAACGATAGACAGAAAGATGATCTTTGGACCGTGCTAAAGGCAAATTTCACACTACCGCGAGAGGAGGATCCGGAGAAGCCAGTTATAGAGCCATTGGTCAAGGCTCATGCTCTTAAGAAGATTGCAGATCTATTCAGGAGGTGGAAGAATGAGTTGAAATCAACGTTTGTCGACAAAGGGAAGACACCAGAATTCACCGGCCGATTTGAGAAGATAAGAGATCAGTGGCCCGCATTTGTGGCCTACAAGACATCAGAGAAGAGTAAGAAGATGTCAGTGACAAACAAGATAAATGATGCAAAGAAGGAGCATCACCATCGCAAGGGGTCAGGTGGATACCTCAAAGCCCGGCCATTGTGGGACAAGGCTGAGAATGACCTACTTGCTAAAGGGGTCAAACCAGAGACATTCCACTGGCCAGATCGTTCAAGGACTTGGTTCTTTGGGGTTGGGGGAACATTGGACCCTGAAACAGGGAAGTGTGTTTGGACGGGCGAGCAACTGGAAATACCCGTCAAGAATCTTTAGAAGTATATCACCGCAGCACAGCAAGGGACGTTCGTACCCGACAGAGAGAACGACGAGCTCACACAGGCCCTCGGGAATCCTGAGCACCCTGGATGAACAGGAGGCACGGCAGGCTCCGTTGCGTGGAAGGTCGGGTTTCCCGGCGCAGGAGGCTACAAAACCCGAGAGAGGAGGAGGAAAGTGGAGCAAAGTGAGCTGCAGAAGCTGAATGCAAGGGTACGAAAGCTAGAGGAACAAGTAGTTCACAGCCAGCAACCTGCCGGAGCTACCCCGGAAGCTACCCCGCCATCTCAGCGAAGAAGCAACGTGGATTCCACCGAGCTCCTTCAGCAGCCTGACTTCAGCTCCTAGCTACCCCATGGATGCTATCGCGGAGGCTCAACATTGCCACCTTATGACGCAATGGCAGAACCTCAAAGTCAAGGCAGTTGTCGACTCTGTTGCACCTCCTGAACCCGGCACAACTTTCCACTGCCTTCCGATTCCACAAGGCTATGTTGTTGTGATGGTGGATGAAATAACGGAGGGATTTGAGGAGCTCGAGCTTGACCACCCTACCGGTGAAGGGGAGACTCAGCTGGGTCTTGCTCTGAAGACTCCATGTCTATGGCGGAAGGAGCACATCAAGCTTCCAAACTGGACGCCTCCGCCTCCTCCTCCTCCTCCTGTGAGTCAGTGCACTCCGCCTCCTCCTCCGGCGAGTGATCAGGGCACTACGCCTCCTTCTTCGGCTGCTCCGATGCTTGGCGGCACTCCGCCTCCTTCTCTGCCTAATCCGGCGTGTCCGAGCAGCCCGCCTCCTCCTCCGCGTCGTCAGCAATAGAGGAAGGCATCCGCCGCCACTCCGGTGCGTCGTAGCACTCCGCCTCCTTCTCTGCCTCGTAAGCAATGAAGGAAGACAGCTGCCGCCGCTCCGGCTGCTCCGGTGTCTAGCAGTACAGCCAGAGGCGGGAGGCAATACAGATTCAGTCCATCTCTCAAGCCTCTAGAGAAGGTACCATACGAGAGGACCGTGGAGGAAAACGCGGAGATCTATGAAGCCTATGTGAAGGACTTCTTAGAAACGCAAAGAGCTATGAAACATCCACCTCCGGATGAGAAGATAGATTCCGTGAAAGTTCAGCGCACTATCGATGCCCAGAAGAGACCACCACCGTCTCCGCTGCAAACCAACTATGAGCGCATTATTGAAAGGACATATAAGGAAGTGGAGCGGTCGGGAAGTACTTGAAGTGATCAAAGGTAAGCAGAATGAAGAAGTGGGAAAAAATCCCCAGCTCGGCGAACAAGCGAACCAATCATGCCCCCCGCTCAAGGTGTCTAGCGATATCCTCGCTAATCATTCGGGATGGTGCCCGGTACCAATCCTGCAGATTACCGGCCCGATGATGCACATTTTTATACAATGGAGGTGGATGATTTCAAATACTGGTACGGGAAGCCTCTCGTCAAACTTGGTCATCCTCCTCTAACAACGATGATGCGAAGATTCCATGAGTGGTACATGGACACCTGCAGCGAGTCTGGGAAGGATACTTTGACGCTGAGAGTTAAAGACGAGCACGACCTCATTGAAATTGATCGGTTGTCTGTTCCATTTGAGGAGTTCTTCCAGTTTTACAATCAAAAGGCCCTCGATAAAATAATCGTCACTTGCTACTGTTTGTAGGTACTACTTCTGTAGTTAAGTCTATATATATAGCTCAGCTCTTTCATTGCATGTATATATAATTATCCTCACTATATTATGCAGATTGAAGATTGTCGAATGCAGAAAAGCACAAATCTATGATATTGGGTTCATTAACACAAATCCCATAGTTGTATTTACGGTTAAATATAATGCCACAGAAACCGAGGCCAACTTGATACAATCGTTGCGTCAAAATCAAAACAAAGAGAAAATACTCTTTCCTTACAACTTCAAGTGAGTGTTACTATCTTGTGCATATTCGGTTTCCCTTATTACTCGAGGTTATAGTAATGTAATTGATGAGTTATGCATGCGTGCGCAGCTTTGATACGTCCATTTTGCGTCATGCTTTTATATCGATATTTATTGCATTATGGGCTGTTATTACACATCATGTCACAATACTTATGCCTATTCTCTCTTATTTTACAAGGTTTACATAAAGAGGGAGAATGCCGGCAGCTGGGATTCTGGGATGGAAAAGGAGCAAATATTAGAGACCTATTCTGCACAGCTCCAAAAGTCCTGAAACTTCACGGAAGACGTTTTTAGAATATATAAAAACTACTGAGCGCAAGAAGTTCACCAGGGGGCCACACTCTGCCCATGAGGGTGGGGGCATGCCCTACCCCCTAGGCACGCCCCCCTACCTCGTGGTCCCCCTGGTGGCCCTCCGATGGCCATCTTTTGCTATATGGAGTCTTTCGGTGATAAAAAAATCATAAGCCATCTTCCCGGACGAGACTCCGCCGCCACGAGGCAGAACCTTGGTGGAACCAATCTAGGGCTCTGGCGGAGCTGTTCTGCCAGGGAAACTTCCCTTCGGGAGGGGGAAATCATCGACATCATCATCACCAACGCTCCTCTCATCGGGAGAGGGCAATCTCCATCAACATCTTCACCAACACCAACACCATCTCCTCTCCAAACCCTAGTTCATCTCTTGTATCCAATTCATGTCTCCAAGTCTGGGATTGGTACCTATGGGTTGCTAGTAGTGTTAATTACTCCTTGTAGTTGATGCTAGTTGGCTTAATTGGTGGAAGATCATATGTTCAGATCCTATATGCATATTAATACCCCCTGATTATGAACATGAATATGCTTTGTGAGTAGTTACGTTTGTTCCTGAGGACATGGGAGAAGTCTTGCTATTAGTAGTCATGTGAATTTGGTAAGATATTTTGATGAGATGTATGTTGTCTCTCCTCTAGTGGTGTTATGTGAACGTCGACTACATGACACTTCACCATTATTTGGGCCTAGAGGAAGGCATTGGGAAGTAATAAGTAGATGATGGGTTTCTAGAGTGACAGAAGCTTAAACCCTAGTTTATGCATTGCTTCGTAACGGGCTGATTTGGATCCACATGTTTCATGCTATGGTTAAGTTTACATTAATACTTTTGTTGTAGTTGCGGATGCTTGCAATAGAGGTTAATCATAAGTGGGATGCTTGTCCAAGTAAGGACAGCACCCAAGCACCGGTCCACCCACATACCAAATTATCAAAGTACCGAACACGAATCATATGAACGTGATGAAACCTAGCTTGACGATATTCCCATGTGTCCTCGGGAGTGCTTTACATCATATAAGAGTTTGTCCAGGCTTGTCCTTTGCTACAAAAAGGATTGGGCCACCTTGCTGCACTTTATTTACTTTTGTTACTTGTTGCTCGTTACCAATTATCTTATCACAAAACTATCTGTTACCTATTATATATTTCAGTGCTTGCACAGAATACCTTGTTGAAAACCGCTTATCATTTCCTTCTGCTACTTGTTGGGTTCGACACTCTTACTTATCGAAAGGACTACGATAGATCCCGTACACTTGTGGGTCATCAAGACTCTTTTCTGGCGTTGTTGTCGGGGAGTGAAGCGCCTTTGGTAGGTGGAATTTGGTAAGGAAAAATTTATATAGTGTGCTAAAATTTACTGTCACTTGTTACTATGGAAAGTAATCCTCTAGGGGGCTTGTTCGGGGTATCTTCACCGCGACCAGTAGAGCAAAGAGTTGCTCCTCAACCCACTGAACATACTGAAAATGAAAATGTCTGCTTCGAAATTCCTTCGGGTATGTTAGAAAAAACTGCTAGCTAATCCTTTTGCAGGAGATGGAACAAAGCATCCTAATGAGCACCTAATATATGTGGATGAAGTTTGTGGATTATTTAAGCTTGCAGGTGTGCCCGGAGATGTAATTAAGAAGAAGTTCTTCCCTTTATCTTTGAAGGGAGATGCATCGACATGGTATAGGCTATGTGATGATACGGGGTCATGGAACTACAAACGATTGAAATTGGAATTTCATCAGAAGTTTTATCCTATGCATCTTGTTCATCGTGATCGCAATTATATATATAATTTTTGGCCTCGCGAAGGAGAAAGCATCGCTCAAGCTTCGGGGAGGCTTAAATCAATGTTATATTCATGCCCCAATCATGAGCTCTCAAGAGAAATGATTATTCAAAATTTATATGCTCGGCTTTCTGATAACAATCGCACCATGCTCGATACTTCTTGTGCTGGCTCTTTTATGACGAAGACTATTGAATTCAATGGGATTTATTGGAAAGAATTAAACGCAACTCTGAAGATTGGGACCTCGACAAGGGTAAGGAGTCAAGTATGACACCTAAGTTTGGTTGTGTTAAATCTTTTATGGATACCGATGTTTTCCGTAAATTTAGCACTAAATATGGACTTGAATCTGAGATAGTAGCTTCTTTCTGTGAATCTTTTGCTACTCATGTTGATCTCCCTAGGGAGAAGTGGTTTAAATATCATCCTCCCATAGAAGTAAAAGTAGTTGCACCTATTAAAGTTGAAGAAAAGACTGTCACTTATAATGATCCTATTGTTCCTACCGCTTATGTTGAGAAACCACCTTTCCCTATTAGGATAAAAGATCATGCTAAAGCTTCAATTGTGGTTCATAAAAAGCAATATTAGAACTTATACACCTCCTGAGCAAATTAAATTTGAACCTAATATTGCTATTGTTAAAGATCTCTTGTCTGATAATATTGATGGGCATGTTATTCATTTCCTTGATGAGACTGCTAGAATTGCTAAACCTAGTGCTAAAGATAAAAACAGACATGTGGTAGGCATGCCTGTTATTTCTGTTAAAATAGGAGATCATTGTTATCATGGCTTATGTGATATGGGTGCTAGTGCTAGTGCAATACCTTACGCCTTATACAAAGAAATTATGCATGATATTGCACCTGCTGAGATAGAAGATATTGATGTCACAATTAAACTTGCCAATAGAGATACTATTTCACCAATGGGAATTGCTAGAGATGTTGAAGTCTTGTGTGGGAAAACTAAATATCCTGCTGATTTTCTTGTTCTTGGTTCCCCACAAGATAGCTTTTGTCCCATTATATTTGGTAGACCCTCCTTGAACACAGTTAATGCTAAGATAGATTGCAAAAAGGATGTTGTTACATTGGTTTAGATGATATGTCTCATGAATTTAATTTCTCTAAATTTCATAGACAACACCGTGAAGAGGAATTTCCTAGTAAAGATGAAATTATTGGTCTTGCTTCTATTGCCATGCCTCCTAGTGATCCTTTAGAACAATATTTGCTAGACCATGAAAATGATATGTTTATGAATGAAAGAAAGAAGGGAAATGGATGAAGTATTCTTTAAACAGGAACCCATCCTGAAACACAATTTGCCTGTTGAAATCCTAGGGGATCCTCCTCCACCCAAGGGTGATCCCGTGTTTGAGCTTAAACCGTTACCTGATACTCTTAAATATGCTTATCTTGATGAGAAAAAGATATATCATGTTATTATTAGTGCTAACCTTTCAGAGCATGAAGAAGAAAGATTATTGAAAACTCTAAAGAAACATTGTGCTGCTATTGGATATACTCTTGATGATCTTAAGGGCATTAGTCCCACCCTGTGTCAACACAAAATAAATTTGGAGGAAGATGCCAGACCAGTTCGTGATCATCAACGACGGCTGAATCCTAAGATGAAGGAAGTGGTAAGAAAGGAAATACTAAAGCTTGTTGAGGCAAGTATAATTTATCCCGTTGCTGATAGTTAGTGGGTAAGTCTTGTCCATTACGTCCCTAAGAAGGGAGGTATTACTGTCGTTCCTAATGATAAAGATGAGTTGATCCCGCAAAGAATTATTACAAGTTATAGGATGGTAATTGATTTCCGCAAATTAAATAAAGCTACTAAAAAAGATCAATATCCCTTACCTTTTATCGATCAAATGCTAGAAAGATTATCCAAACATACACATTTTTGCTTTCTAGATGGCTATTCTGGTTTCTCTCAAATACCTGTGTCAGCCAATGATTAATCAAAGACTACTCTCACTTGCCCTTTTGGTACTTTTGCTTATAGACGTATGCCTTTTGGTTTATGTAATGCACCTGCTACCTTTCAAAGATGCATGATGGCTATATTCTCTGACTTTTATGAAAAGATTTGTGAGGTTTTCATGGACGATTTTTCCGTCTATGGATCCTATTTTGATGATTGCTTAAGCAATCTTAATCGAGTTTTGCAGAGATGTGAAGAAACTAATCTTGTCTTGAATTGGGAAAAGTGCCACTTTATGGTTAATGAAGGTATTGTCTTGGGGCATAAAGTTTCTGAAAGAGGTATTGAGGTTGATAAAGCCAAGGTTGATGCTATTGAAAAGATGCCATGTCCCAAGGACATCAAAGGTGTAAGAAGTTTCCTTGGTCATGCCGGTTTTTATAGGAGGTTCATTAAGGACTTCTCAAAAAATTGGCCTATGACTAATTTATTACAAAAAGATATACCATTTGTTTTTTATGACGACTGTGTAGAAGCATTTGAAATACTTAAGAAAGCATTGATCTCTGCACCTATTGTTCAGCCACCTCATTGGAATTTACCCTTTGAAATTATGTGTGATTCTTGTGATTATGCTGTAGGTGTTGTTCTAGGGCAAAGAGTTGATAAGAAATTAAATGTTATTCAATGTGCTAGTAAAACTCTAGACAATGCTCAAAGAAATTATGGTACTACTGAAAAAGAATTCTTAGCAGTTGTATTTGCTTGTGATAAGTTCTGACCTTATATTGTTGATTCTAAAGTAACTATTCACACTGATCATGTTGCTATTAAATATCTTATGGAAAAGAAAGATGCTAAGCCTAGACTTATTAGATGGGTTCTCTTGCTACAAGAATTTGATTTGCATATTATTGATAGAAAGGGAGTTGAGAACCCCGTTGCAGACAACTTGTCTAGGTTAGAAAATGTGCTTGATGACCCACTACCTATTGATGATAGTTTTTCTGATGAACAATTAAATGTCATAAATGCTTCTCATACTGCTCCATGGTATGCTGATTATGCTAATTATATTGTTGCTAAATTTATACCACCTAGTTTCACATACCAGCAAAAGAAAAAGTTCTTCTATGATTTGAGACATTACTTTTGGGATGACCCACATCTTTATAAAGAAGGAGTAGATGGTGTAATTAGACGTTGTGTACCTGAGCATGAACCGGAACAGATCCTACACAAGTGTCACTCCGAGGCTTATGGAGGACACCATGCTGGAGATAGAACTGCACACAAGGTATTGCAATCCGGTTTTTATTGGCCTACTCTCTTCAAGGATGCCCGTAAGTTTGTCTTGTCTTGTGATGAATGTCAAAGAATTGGTAATATTAGTAGACGTCAAGAAATGCCTATGAATTATTCACTTGTTATTAAACCATTTGATGTTTGGGGCTTTGATTATATGGGACCTTTTCCTACCTCTAATGGATATACACACATTTTAGTTGCTGTTGATTATGTTACTAAGTGGGTAGAAGCTATTCCAACTAGTAGTGCTGATCATAACACCTCTATTAAGATGCTTAAAGAAGTTATTTTTCCAAGGTTTGGAGTCCCTAGATATTTAATGACTGATGGTGGTTCACATTTTATTCATGGTGCTTTCCGTAAAATGCTTGCTAAGTATGATGTTAATCATAGAATTGCATCTCCTTATCACCCATAGTCTAGTGGTCAAGTAGAATTGACCGATAGAGAGCTAAAATTAATTTTGCAAAAGACTATTAATAGATCTAGAAAGAATTGGTCCAAGAAACTTGATGATGCATTATGGGCCTATAGAACTACATATAAAAATCCTATGGGTATGTCTCCGTATAAAATGGTTTATGGAAAAGCATGCCACTTACCTCTCGAACTAGAACATAAGGCTTATTGGGCTATTAAAGAACTCAATTATGATTTCAAACTTGCCGGTGAGAAGAGGTTATTTGACATTAGCACACTTGATCAATGGAGAACCCAAGCCTATGAGAATGCCAAATTATTTAAAGAAAAAGTTAAAAGATGGCATGACAAAAGAATACAAAAGCGTGAGTTTAATGTAGGTGATTATGTATTGCTATACAACTCTCGTTTAAGATTTTTTGCAGGAAAACTTCTCTCTAAATGGGACGGTCCTTACGTTATCGAGGAGGTCTATCGTTCCGGTGCCATAAAAATCAACAACTTCGAAGGCACAAATTCGAAGGTGATGAACGGTCAAAGAATTAAACATTATATCTCAGGTAATCCTATAAATGTTGAAACCAATGTTATTGAAACCGTAACCCCGGAGGAATACATAAGGGACACTTTCCGGAACGTTTCAGACTCTGAAAAGGAATAGGTATGTGGTACGGTAAGTAAACCGACTCCAAAACAGTTCTAATGGCAATTTTCTTCCGTTTTGGAATATTTAGAAAAATAGAAAAATAACAAGCAGTCCGGGAAGGACACGAGGGCTCCACGAGGGTGGAGGGCACGCCCTACCCCCTGGGCGCACCCCCCTACCTCGTGGGCACCTTGTGTGCTCTCCGGACTCCGTTTTCTTACACGATACGTATTTTGGTCGGTAAAAATTCATTATATAATCTCCCGTAGGTTTTGACCTCTGTATCACGCAAATATCTCTTGTCTTTGTTTCGAGTTGTTGCTGCTGCATATTACAGCAAGATGTCTTTGCAAGAGTCAGTCGGGGAGAGCCGGGTGTCTCATCCGGCACCGAGATCAATGACAAACAAAAATGTTGACCACTTTGGGCCAGCAACAGAGGAAGAGATGGAGGCTGGTTTGAAGAGAATAGATGATGGAGGAGGATCAAGAAGTCACTTCTCGCTTCCGAGCTGGATTCACAATGGGGGAACTGCAGAGCTCAGCTATTCCAAACTCGGTTATCCCTTCTAGTGTTAGATTTATTTCTTATGAGAATATGAAAAACAGTGTCACTGGTTCTCCCGCAGCTATGCAGCACCCTTGGGTGCAGGGAGCTTTGGCTGTTATAGGAAAGCATCGAAAGGAAATAATGGACCTGAAGCAGCAAGTCAATAAGCTCGAGGAGGAAAATCGTACCCTGAGGGGCATCATCGCCAAGAATATCACATCACCATCCCCGAAAAGAGACATATAATCACATGGGTATGGGCACTCCCCTTGGCAACTGCCAAGCTTGGGGGAGTGCCCCGGTATCGTACCGTATCACCATCACTTCTATCTTTACCGTTTTTCTTAGTTCGATCCTTTTGGTAATATTTTGATCTAGTAGAATAAAAGTTCTTAGTATGATCTAGTTGTGAGTTTTGCTTTATGATCCTTCTATGTAATCGAGTCCGTAAGCTATATATAGTAAAGATTAGTGTTGAGTCAATGGCTTGACTATTTTGCCATGATCTTGAGTGAATAAAAGAAAAGAGAAAGAATAAAAAGAAACAAATAGATCATATGGATCTTATGGAGAGTAATGAGCTCACATAGAAAGAGTATGATGAATAAAAGTTGTTGAGAGTTGACAAACATAGTTTTGGTCATCGTTGCAATTAATAGGAAGTAATAAAGAAAGAGAGGTCTTCACATATAAACACACTATCTTGGACATCTTTTATGATTGTGAGCACTCATTAAAATATGACATGCTAAAGAGTTGACGTTAGACAAGGAAGGCAACGTAATGGGTTATGTTTTCTTGCATCTGAAATAAATTATATTGTCTTGGATCATCCAACATGATTGAGCTTGCCTTTCCCCCTCATGCTAGCCAAATTCATTGCACCAAGTGGAGATACTACTTGTGCTTCCAAACACCCTTAAACCAGTTTTGCCATGAGAGTCCACCATACCTACCTATGGATTGAATAAGATCCTTCAAGTAAGTTGTCATCGGTGCAAAGCAATAAAAATTGCTCTCTAAATATGTATGACTTATTAGTGTGGGAGAAAATAAGCTTTATATGATCGTGTGATATAGAAGAAATAAAAGTGACAGACTGCATAATAAAGGTCCATATCACAAGTGGCAATATAAAGTGACATTCTTTCGCATTAAGATTTTGTGCATCCAACTATAAAAGCGCATGACAACCTCTGCTTCCCTCTGCGAAGGGCCTATCTTTTACTTTCATCTCCTACCTTACATAAGAGTCTCGGTGATCTTCACCCTTCCTTTTTACATTTTATCTTTTGGCAAGCACAACATGTTGGAAAGATCCTGGTATATATGGCTAATTGGATGTGAGTTTTCATGAACTATTATTGTTGACATTACCCTTGAGGTAAAACGTTGGGAGGCAAAACTATAAGCCCCTAACTTTCCCTGTGTCCATTAAAACTCCATACCCATAAGTATTGTGTGAGTGTTAGCACTTGTGAAATATTATATGATAGTTGAGTATGTGGACTTGCTGAAAAGCTCTTATAGTTGACTCTTTACTATGTTATGATTAATTGCAATTGCTCCAATGACTGAGATTATAGTTTGTTAGTTTTCAATGAAGTTTATGATTCATACTTGAAATTGTGATTGAATTATTACTCTAGCATAAGAGATCATATGACAATAATTATATAAGTCGCTGCTCTAAGAATGATCATGATGCCCCCATGTTCGTATTTATTTTTATTGACACCTCTATCTCTAAACATGTGGACATATTTTTCGATTTCGGCTTTCGCTTGAGGACAAGCGAGGTCTAAGCTTGGGGGAGTTGATACGTCAATTTTGCATCATGATTTTATATCGATATTTATTGCATTATGGGTTGTTATTACACATTATGTCACAATAATTATGCCTATTATCTCTTATTTTACAAGGTTTACATAAAGAGGGAGAATGCCGGCAGCTGGGATTCTAGACTGGAAAAGGAGCAAATATTAGAGACCTATTCTGCACAGCTCCAAAAGTCCTGAAACTTCACGGAAGACGTTTTCAGAATATATAAAAAATACTGAGTGCAAGAAGTTCACCAGGGGGGCCACACCCTGCCCATGAGGGTGGGGGCGTGCCCACGTGGGCCCCTAGTGGCCCTCCAGTGGCCATCTTCTACTATATGGAGTCTTTCGATGAGAAAAAAAATCATAAGTCATCTTCCCGGACGAGACTCCGCCGCCACGAGGCGGAATATTGGCGGAACCAATCTAGGGCTCTGGCGGAGCTGTTCTGCCGGGGAAACTTCCCTCCGGGAGGGGGAAATCATCTCCATCGTCATCACCAACGCTCCTCTCATCAGGAGAGGGCAATCTCCATCAACATATTCACCAGCACCATCTCCTCTCCAAACCCTAGTTCATCTCTTGTATCCAATTCTTGTCTCCAAGTCTGGGATTGGTACCTGTGGGTTGCTAGTAGTGTTAATTACTCCTTGTAGTTGATGCTAGTTGGCTTAATTGGTGGAAGATCATATGTTCAAATCCTATATGCATATTCATACCCCCCCTGATTATGAACATGAATATGCTTTGTGAGTAGTTACATTTGTTCCTGAGGACATGGGAGAAGTCTTGCTATTAGTAGTCATGTGAATTTGGTATTCGTTCGATATTTTGATGAGATGTATGTTGTCTCTCCTCTAGTGGTGTTATGTGAACGTCGACTACATGACACTTCACCATTATTTTGGCCTAGAGGAAGGCATTGGGAAGTAATAAGTAGATGATGGATTGCTAGAGTGACAGAAGCTTAAACCCTAGTTTATGTGTTGCTTTGTAAGGGGCTGATTTGGATCCACATGTTTCATGCTATGGTTAGGTTTACCTTAATACTTTTGTTGTAGTTGTGGATGCTTGCAATAGAGGTTAATCATAAGTGGGATGCTTGTCCAAGTAAGGACAACACCCAAGCACCGGTCCACCCACATACCAAATTATCAAAGTACCGAACACGAATCATATGAACATGATGAAACCTAGCTTGACGATATTCCCATGTGTCCTCGGGAGCGCTTTACATCATATAAGAGTTTGTCCAGGCTTGTCCTTTGCTACGAAAAGGATTGGGCCACCTTGCTGCACTTTATTTACTTTTGTTACTTGTTGCTCGTTACCAATTATCTTATCACAAAACTATCTGTTACCTATTATTTCAGTGCTTGCAGAGAATACCTTGCTGAAAACCGCTTATCATTTCCTTCTGCTCCTCGTTGGGTTCGACACTCTTACTTATCGAAAGGACTACGATAGATCCCCTACACTTGTGGGTCATCAAGCTTCCACTTTATTATGATGGAGATTAAGCTTGAGCTGGGAGTAGTAACCGTCTTAGACTCAAAACGAAAAGATCCCCAGGAGTAAGCAAACATGACTGAAATTCTCCAGAAGTAAGTTCAATTGATCATTATCGCACCATATCGGCAACTTTGTTCATTTCCTGATATCAAGTAATTATTATCTTTGTCTCACAGGGTTTGGAAACAGTTGACCGCAAAAGCTCCGGGACTGCCGGGGGAGCTGTGATTTACACACCCGAAAGTAAGTGCTACTAGCTAGTTCCGTGCATCTCCCATTGATTCTAGCTACTTTCAGCAATACCATTTATAATGCTTGATTATCAGTTTGATTGACCTCTATTTCTCGTAAAGTGCTTGTGGCAGGAACCCGGGGAATGATTACTGTGGGTACTACGTTTGCGAGTTCATCTACAACGCGACGGCCAAGAATAAGCGGAGCTACTCTAAAAACAATTTGAAGTGCATAAGCAATAATATTCACAATTTTAATTTATTACCACCATTTGTGTTGAGTTTCATTCATATATATGTATTGACCCCCTTCTTCAAATTAGATGTGGCAGATGCGGAATGAACTCTACCACAAGATCGCATACGAGCAATTCAAGAGGAATTGGCGGGATTCTTTCTTGACCACGTCATAAATAAAGCTGGAGAATACCATGTGGAATTTGACATTAGATGTTAGGGAATTGTAAGAGATCTTATATTGTATATATGTAGCCAGTACCGTCGGATAGATATACGAAAACTTGTTGTTCGACCAATCTCTCGGAGAAGGAGAGGTCGATCACTTCTCTATGTATATGTTCATGACGATCTTGTGTACTTAATGGTTTCCTTCATTTGCTAACTAGCTAGTGTGTCGAGTCCTCTCTATACCTATAGTACGTAGCGTCGACCAAGCACGGAGATAAGAGAGGACACTTCTCTCTATTAGCTAGCTAACACAATATATGAAACCCCTAAATTAACCCTACAAAACCCCCAACCCCCCCCCCTTTTTAAAACAAAGCAAAAAACCCAGCCCCTGAACTGCTGACGCATGGATGCTTTTTGGTCCCTGTTGGTGCTACCAACCGGGAAAAAAGGCCCTCCTGCCTGGGCAAGCCGCAACGGCCACGTGGAACCCCATCTGTCCCGGTTCGTAGGTGAACCGGGACTAAAGGTATTGGGATTTAGTCCCGACCCTTTAGTCCCGGTTCCAGAACCGGGACAAATGGGCCTTTTTCCACTAGTGTAAGATGACACCATTTTACACACCTTAGGCATATATAGGGACGGTTGACGGGTGATGTCAACAGATGTGTGGTAGCATGTACGATGAGTTGATGAGCCAGTATCATCGATGGGGAAGGAAAGAATGGACATGGCGGGAAGAGGATCAATGTGGATCTAAAGGCATGTCTAGCTGAACCCCTAAAATTGAGCCCTTCAAACACCCCTTCAAATCTTAACACCACAATTTTGAGGAGTTAAATAAAAGTGATTCCTAGTCGAACTCCTAAAACTGAACTCCCCAATATTAAACACAAATTCATGTATTTAGGCAATCGAGTTAGATTCACTCGCCTTAAGATCAATGAAAAGTACATTATAATATGACATTTTGGGCAAATAGTTCACCAGTTCCATAGAGGAGAACTAAACCAAACAAGACAACAAGAATAACTACACACCTCAACACAAACACAACTTCCTTAATTGCTACTATGAGTTCAATCAACAATTTCTCCATCTTCTTATGTTCATTGCCAACACTTTTCCCCTACTCTTTTAGAAATGCCTGCTAGAGCTCGAGCAACATGGAGCTCATTTTTTGAAAAAAAAAATCATATTTGAAAGTTTTCAGAAAAATCATTAAAGAATACACATGAACCTAGTCATGTATACTCCATATCTGTGAATTTTTATAATGAGATACTTTTTTACGAAAGCTACAAAAAAATCGTGTATTTCTAGCGCATGCACTATTCACTATAAAAGTCTATAATTTCATGTTTTTGTGCAGGTCTCACCACAACATATTTAATCATGAAATTTTACACAAATGTAGTATACATCTCTATATTTATGTGTATATTTTCAAGAATTTTTGAAACTAAAAAAGTATGATTTTTTAAAATTTTAAAAAAGAAGCTCCAAAAATCCACTCTCCTTCTTTGGCCTACACATTTGTTTCTTCTTTGCCTCCTCATGAAGAAATTTGGCCATCGCGTCCTCTTTAATCTCATCTCTAGTAACTAGTGCACCAACATCAAATAGACCTCTCTGGATCAATAGATCAATTTATTTTTCTTCCCAGTATCAAAAAATGCAACCCTTCTGCGTAATATTAAGCCAACATTGAGCTCACATTGTTTGAGACAAAGAACACCCCGACAAATATTGCATTTACTTTGTCCTTTTCACACTAGAAGTAGACCCATCCAGGATGCTTCTCCGTCATGGAGACCTGGAGCAGCACCAACCGTTAGCAGGCATCGCGCCTTATGAGCGACGGAGGCGGCCCGATGAGTTGTTGAGCGACGGTTGAGCCCAACCGAGCCGCTGATGAGGATCCGCCGACAGTCGGCGGAGCGGCTAGATGTGAGCGCCGAGAGCAGGAGGACATCCCATGGGGAGCTCCCAAGGCGGCGCAAGACGGTACGGTGAAGGCAACGCCATCAGCCCGGCATGGAGGCGGCCGAGCTGGGAAAGAGACAACCAGATAAGGGGAGTGTGTTTTTTTCAAGAACTTGTTTGGGCCGCTCAAAAATAAGGGCTGACGGGGCGGTTCTCCTCAATCATTTGAGCAACTAAACTGGTTGAGAGTTCGGCTAGGTCTTAACTCCTCAAAAGAGAATGTTAACCATTTTGAGAGTTTGGCTAGGTCTTAACTCCTCAAAAGAGAATGTTAACCATTTTGAGAGTTCAGCTAGAGTTGCCCTGACTGAACAAGACTACATCCCCGTTACATTAATCCTTCTCGTTTACACATGCAGCTTTCATATAAATAACGTCGTGCTGGACAATATTGCAGAAATTATATGTGGCACGTGTGAAGAGAGTGAATCGTACGCATAAGACTCTTACATTTTGCTGTCGCGGACATGTTTTGGAACTACGCGCATATGTACGCATGTACTATATGATGTTACCGGCATGTGCATGTATCCAAAATGACCACGATTTGTTATTTTCGGTATATGCATTTGGGCATGTGACGTGTGTGCTTCACGTGTTTGCCTGGTGCAGGGAGCATGGTGGAAAGGTCAGCTCTCTGTGCGGTACCGCACCCCTAGCCTCTACTATGCAAGGTGGAAAGGTCAGCTCTCTCTCTGTCCCACATATCTGGCATCTCTTAGCGGCTAAGTTTCATGTTTTGATCTTTTTTGATACCTATTCAAGATTTGACCCTAGTTTAAATTTTTTTCGAGATCTGACCTTTTTGCTATCGCCAGGGTCCATGGCGGTAGGGTATAACTGCCTACCGCCAAGGTCCCTAGCAGTATGCTTGCATGCCCTACCGCAAAATTTGTTAAGTATTGAACACAATGCGTGTTCATGCCTACCGTCGAGCATCTTGACGGTAGGGTTGTACATGATGGTGCCACTCTGTTTGACGATAGAGATGTTTCCTACCGCCAATGTCCCTGACGATAGGCTTTACATCCTACCACTAGAGAAATTTTGTAGTGGATAAAATAAGAAGAAAATGCACGTACCGGCCATTTTGCCACGTCCGATAAATAGGAAAATGGACTCACAGTGCATATGGCTGCGTGCAGCAGCGATCTCTCTCTCTGGTCTTTCTCGGCTGGGCCAGCTGCCACAATGGCCTCATGGTCCCTGCACGTACGGCGACGGATTTACTCACGTCACGTGCGGGAAACGGCCGGACGACGCATCACCCATGCAGCAGTTGCAGGAGATGGCATGCAGTCGGCAGCTTGCAGGAGCACGCAGGGACCGGAGGAGTACGTAGGAGGAGGCCCACGCCACAGACTACCCAGCACGCACTTGGACCAACAACGTACGGATTGCCCGCTGGCTTTGTCCCTCCCATCGGCAGGCAGGATGCACAGACCCCTAGATTTGTTCATGGGAACGGACCTGCATGCGTCCAACTTTTGTTTAAATTTGGCGCTGAATGGCGTTCTATATGTAGTATTTAGAACAACTCCGACGCGCCGACCAAAAAGAATATGCATTTTGTTTGTTTTTTTATCTGTTTGGATCGTTTGCCTGTTTTTTCTTTGCATCGGCAGTGCGTCTAATGTGTGGACCCATTTTCGCCCGTGCGATCGGCCTGCCGTCATAATTCAAACAAAATACAAACGTTTTACATGGTTGCACAAGCAAACAAATATAGCATAATTCGCAAGCCAAATAAAATATGTCATACTCCCTCCGTCCCAAAATAAGTGTCTTAATCTTAGTACAATTTTGCACTAAATTTAGTACAAAGTTGAGACACTTATTTGGACGGAGGGAGTAGTTTACAAGCCAAATAAAAATTAAATTGTCTCAAATAAATTTTAGTAAAAAATACATCTATTGGTTTGCCAGCGTGAGCTCACATATACTCAACCAAATCATATTGCAGCTGAATGTGAGTTTCTCAATCACGCATTTGATGATGAAATTGGGTGAATTCTGCAAACGTTGCCGCTCCTTCATGCTCAGGCACAACATTATCACCCTGGAACTAAAACCCTTGGTCGTAGATACATTCCGGGTGCTCATTCTCTTTGATCATATTGTGCATGATCACACAAACAGTCATCACCTCTCACAGCTTTTTGGTGCTCCAAGTTCTAGCAGGATACCGACCGATGCCCCATCGAGATTGGAGAACACCAAAGGCACGCTCCACCTTCCTGGCACTCTCTTGCTCTTGTGCAAATCTCCTCATCTTCTCTTCTACAGGGTTGGAGATTGTCTTCACAATAGTAGTTCACTGAGGATAGATACCTTCAGCTAGGTAGTATCCCTTGTTGTAGTTGTGGCCGTTGATGTTAACATTCACCGACAGGCAGCTGCCTTCGGCAAGCATTGAAGCACATTGATATCATTGTGCAATCCGGCCATGCCGAAGAAAGAGTGTCAGATCCAGAGATCTCATGAGGCCACGGCCTCAAGTATGACAGTGCAAGCCTTGACATTGCCCCTATACTGCCCTTGCCAAGCAGAAGGGCAGTTCTTTCACTCCCAGTGCATACATTCTATGCTACCAAGCATCCCCGGGAAAGCCCCTGCTGGCATTCATCGCCAACAAGTGGGTTGTATCTTCAACATTTGGTTCTCTCAAGTACTCAGGACCAAACATTGCAATCACAGCCTTGCAGAACTTGTACATGGAATCTAGGCATGTAGACTCGCTCATATGGACGTACTCATCAATGAGATCACCGGGAACTCCATATGCAAGCATCCGGATAGCTGTAGTGCATTTCTGATAAGAGGAGAAGCCAATCTTTCCAATGGCGTCCTCCTTGCACTCGAAATACTTATCATAAGTTGAAAACATGCTTACCATATGGAAACGGCGTCGAAATTGGTGATGTTTGAAGAGTGGGTTGGGTGTCTCAAAGTAGTCCTTCCAAAGAAGGAAATGGCCACTCTCTTGGTTGCGATTCGACGCCGAAGTGTGCCCCAGGATCGAGCCCCGGAACAACGACCGCTGCCTACTAAGGTGGTCATGGGCGACCAACACAACAGCCACCATCTCCTCATCGTCGGATGAAGAATCATCGGAGTCGCACAGGAAATTGTGGAAAATGAACTCATCTGCGGAGTTCATTTGTACCTTTGGAGGAAACCGTCGAACGGCTTGCGGGCGTCGTCAAAGAAGCTAGTCAACGAAGAGACGCGCGCCTCCTCTGGACCAGGTAGCCGGCTTGACGGCGTCTGACGAGCGTGGCGGCATTGTCGAAGGAGTTGGCCAGGGCGGGGGGGCGATGTAGTCCTCGCAGCGACATCAGGGAAGAGCTGCGGTGGCCCGGCGATGAGGCGGTGGTGGCGGCGATGTGGGAAGGTGGTGTGTTGCAGGGGTGGTATGTGGGTCCGGGCTGCTGGTGAGGGCACCGGAACTGGGTGGCGACGGCGATGGGGTGAGGCAGACGGGGGCTTGCTGTCGCTGGGGGAGGAAGAGAGTGGCCTATGTGTCGTCGACTGGCGGGCTAGGGGAGGAGTAAGCGGGCGTTGCACGCGTCCGTTTCGTGTCTGCGTCGACGCAAATTAAGCTCAAATTTAGGTCAAAAATAGGTCGACAGGCAGACGAAAAGCGAAAGTGTATCCGTTTGGGTCGGCCTGTTGTGCCGACTTTTGTGTCTGTTTAAACCCAAACGGACACACGCGAACGCAAATGGGTAGGCGCGTTGAAGTTGCTCTCAAATACACCCTCTATAACGAAATATCAAATATAAGAGGATCTATAGTTGGATTAGACAAATACGGGCCGCCAAATGCACGTTTGATACGTCCATTTTACATTATGTTTTTTTACTGTTAATTATAATGTTTTTTGTCATTATAACATTTTATAATGCAATTCTAATATCTTTTCTTTCTTAATTTATAAAATTTACATGAAGAGGGAGATTGTCGGCAACTGGAATTCTAAACCTAAAAAAACTATATCAGAGATACCTACTCTGCACAACTTCAAATGAGCTAAAATTTCATGAAAAATTATTTTGCACGATACTCTTAGGGCATGTACAATGCATAGCCTTAAGGTGATGCCTCGCATGCCATGTAGGATCGAATATGACGTAAAGTAGGTTCGGATAGGGAAGTGGTGTCCTCTCCAGGAGGCGGGTGCTTGAAAAGAAAAAGTACGGTCTAGTGACAAAAGCTGAAAAGATTGAGTGAAAAATAGATGCATATGTACTAAAATCTTTATTTTCTATTTCTTAATGAGACCCACTAGTAATAGCTTGCATTGAAAAAAAATTAATATAGGTGTCTTAAATTAATTTTTGTCATGGAACATATGTATCCATATGCCACCATTGTACATGCTCATGTCCCGTGCACGCACTCACGTCATGTGCCATAAACGGCCGGACGACGTATCACGCATGCAGCAGTCGCAACTTGCAAGTTGCAGGCGGTGGCATGGCATGCGGTCATCTAGCAGGAGCAGGCAGGACCGGGGGAGTACGTAGGGGGAGGCCCACGCCGCAGACTACCCAGCTCGTGCACCAACAACATAAGAATTGCCCGCTGGCTTTGTCCCTCCCCATCGGCAGGCGGGGTGCACGAGGCCCCAAGATTTGTTCATGGGAAGGCAACCTGCATGCGTCCAACTTTTGCCTACATTTGGCGGTGAATCACACTCGATATATATTCAAATAGTTTGGATTGCTGACTAGTGTCTCACGCGGTATGACACGCGATACGTAACTACAAAGGCCGGGCGATTTATGCTCAAGTCGGAAAAACACATCCGGTGCCAAAAATGATAGGCCAATTTTTCATCTAAACTAGTGGAAGGCCAATTTTTCTCCAAGTATCTTTCCCCTACATATATGCATTTCTATCAATTAGGGTAACTCCAACCAGCGGACCATTTAATCCGTTTGGGTCATCCGGACAACTAGGCGGCCCAAACGGATAAGCTGTCCATCTGGTGTCCGTTTATTGTCCGTCCCGACCCAGACTTGACGTAAATATGGGTCAAAATGGATATGGAATAGACAGAAGTAAACACTCCGTCGTGCACTGGCGCCCTCTCATGTTCGCCCTGGTCCCACATACTCCCTCTGTTCCTAAACATAGTGTGCATAAAAAATTTCAGAAGACAATTTTTTAGAGGAAAATATCTACATCTATTATGTTAAATAAATATTATTGGATGCATCATTAACATATCTTTATATTATATTTATTTGGTATTATTTCTGTTGATATTTTTAGAAAACCAAATGCGCACTACAATTTGGAATAGAGGGAGTATCATCAACCGCGCATGAGCTGGACCTCTGACTCCACAACCACCGATATGAGGAACCGCGCACCAGCGAGGCCACCAGCGTAGGCCGCCCGCCGCGCTCACCGGCGAGGCCACCGGAGCAAGCAGTCGCCGCGCTCACAGGAGAAACCACCGTCGCAGGCCACCGCCTCTCTTTCTGAGCTGAGCCACTGTCCCTGGATCTGCCGGGGAGACCTCGGGAACTGCAGGCCGGCGACGGGCGTGCGCTGAGGAGATCTCCAGGCCGCAAGAGAGGTGGAGAAGGAGGAGGGAAGCTGCAGCCAACGGCATGGTGCGAGGGGAGGAATCCAAATTCTTCTCTGGCAAACTGTTGCATGGCCACGACAGCTCCGTCGCCGGCAGGGACTATGTACGCAGCTGGCTCGTGGTCCATGTCCATGTCCATGCCCATGCCCATGGTGCTCCTCCTCCTTTCTGCTCTACAGCCCTTCAGGGACGACACAACTGCATCTCATCCGCGCGCACCGCCGCTGCCGCCTCCGAGGACGACCTTCGCAGTCTCCCAAACATCGCGTGCCTCCACACCGGCAGCCTCGCATGTCCATCTCTTGTGTGTTGGGTACATCGACCAGCTACGCGTGCCTGCTAGGCAGGCGATGACTCGAACGGATAAAAAAAAGACAAAATCCGTTCATTTGGTATCACTTTCCCCCGATTTGTTAACCACATCGGCACAAAAGGTTTGTACCACGTAATTTATGTTTTTGATCGACCTTACTAGCTACGTCAAGATACCATTGTTTGTGTAAACTGAAATGTGTACGCAGAAAAGGACAACTACGTGTTGGCTCGTAGCGAACGGCAAAGGACACTACTACAATTCGTTGGTCTTACCTTTTATCATTTCGGGAATTAGTTGTGCTACGAGCGAGTACAATAAGCCTAGTCAGCCGGCTATAAGCAGTACCACGTCACCGAAAATCACTGCTGAAAGAGAAAGAGGTAAAAAAAAAGAAGGAAGCGGGCGCTCCAGCTACAGCCCGCTACAGCGCGAGAAACAAGAAAAGCAACCACATGCAGTGCTTTGAGCAGGCGTTCCTTCCGCTTGCGGCTAATTTTCGTGTTTTGACCCTTTTTTGATATCTATTCAAGATTTAATCCTAGTTTAAATTTTTTTCGAGATCTAACCCTTTTGCTACCGCCAGGGTCCATGGCGGTAGGGTATAACTGCCTACCGCCAAGGTCCCTGACGGTAGGGTCGTTGCATGCCCTACCGCAAAAATTTGCCAAGTATTGAACACAGTGTGTGTTCGTGCCTATGGCCGAGCACCTTGGCGGTAGGGTTGTACATGCTACCGCCATTCTGTTTGGCGGTAGGGATGTTTCCTACCGCCAGGGTCTCTGACGATAGGCTGTTACACCCTACCGTCATGGACCCTGACGGTGGCAAAATGATCAGATCTCGAATTTTTTTTAAACTAGGGTCAGATCTTGAATAAAGATCAGAAAAGGGCCAAAACACGAAATTTTGCCTCCCATTGCACCAATCAAGAGTGTATACCTGCCTCTCTTTACATGCAAACATTAAATAGTAGTACTAGCTAGCATACAGTCAAACTATTGTATTAGTGTGCTTTTATACAGGCTTCATGTGATGTGGCATTGGCATATAGCCAGCAACAGGCTTTGTTATTAACCATGGTCTAATCGCCCATGCTTAAACAAGCAAGATGTTGGATAACCTCCATCTTCCTTGAAATTGTTTTTTTTAACAATAATGATTTAGATCTATTATTAAAATTTATAGAAATTACAAAGCACCTCAAATATAATAAAAATTACATTATCCTTAAGATTGTTTTCACGTGCATTATGCAAAGACTAACTTGCATATGTGTCGATCGCTCCAATATAGGTAGCCCAGTAAACTAATTAAGCTCGGGTATACGTTAAAGTACTTCTTGAGATGTAGCTATGACAGCTTGCGGTCCCGTTATGCCTCTCGAGAGCATCGTTTTGAAGCAGATAGTTGATAGAGTATTCAGGAGGTGGAGCGGCATGGAATCTACCGCATCGATGAAGACGGGTCTTGGGTGCAACAGAGTCTCGGGGATGAATGTGTCTTGATGGATGAGCGCAAGGTGGTGGCACTGTTTGGCTTCGTGGTGGCATCGACGACGATTGGGCTTGGCAAGGTCAATGTGTTGATCCCTTCTGAAGATGGGACGGCGGAACATGGTTGTGGCGGATTTTAGAGCGTACGCATGCGCTGTGTGTTGGAGTCTGCTAGACTAGTTGGTTCCCTCGGTTCGCCATGGGGCGGCTTGGCCAGGCCATTGATTAGATGGTATGTTGAGGCGAGGTCAGGGCACATCCAGTTTTGTTAAATAATACAATAAAGATGGACATGTACATCATTGAAGTTTCAACCTCCTGGAAAAGAGTTGCTAACGAAAGATCAAGAAACAGGAGCACGTACGGAAGATCGATGGGAACTTGGTGACAATCACATCGTTTTCTTCACAAGGAGCGGAGAACAAAATAGCAACTGTCGTGTACCGTATGCGTATCATTCACCGAAACTGAAAGTGAATCCTCGCTAAAAACAGTCGGACGATCCGGCCGCTCACAGCCCGACACGAAACACGAACGGAAACAGAGACCGAGTCAGCGGAGCGGCCTGGACGCTGTAGCTGACGACGACAAGTGTCGACCAAGACAGGCAGTGCCTCTGAGTCGAACACTGTAGTAGTGGCTCTGAGTCGAACACTGTAGTAGTGGAGGACAAAATTACTGTTCTGACCCTTAAGGCAAACTAAATCCCGATTTGACCTCGTTCCGAAAAAAATTTCGTTTCTGACCTTTTCTGGTAACGCCAAGGTCCCTGGCGTCTGGGTTACGAAGCAGACGCCGGGGTCCCTGGCGTCTGGCCCCTGGCGTCTGCTTCG
>NC_041388.1:524811906-524838104 GCF_002162155.2 Triticum dicoccoides
TAACCCAGACGCCAGGGACCAGGCGGGCAGTGCGGGCCAGGGGCCAGACGCCAGGGACCCCGGCGTCTGCTTCGCAACCCAGACGCCAGGGACCTTGGCGTCACCAGAAAAGGTCAGAAACGAAATTTTTTTCGGAACGAGGTCAAATCGGGATTTAGTTTGCCTTAAGGGTCAGAACAGTAATTTTGTCCAGTAGTGGACGAGTATGTACCTGGCACGGCGTCTCGTCCCATCAGACACGGAGACACGAAATGTACCAAGGCACGAGCTGTGCTGCTCAACTCTTCCCTACTCCCTCCGTCCGCGAATAAGCGTACATCTAGTTTTTGTCTTAAATCAAAGTTTTAATACTTTGACCACCTTTCTATGAAAGAGTAAAAGCATTTATGGCACCAAATTAGTATCACTAGATTTGTTTTAAAATGTATTTTCATAATATATCAATTTGATGTCATATATGTTACTATTATTTTCTATAAAGTTGATCAAAAATTTAAAACTTTAACTTAGAACAAAAGCTAGATGTACACTTATTCGCGGACGGAGGGAGTATGTGCAAAGTCACGCTACAGTGCTACAGTGACAGAGTTCCTCTCGGTCATGGTTTTAAATTCTGTGTGTACTTCACCGTCATGGCCCATGAATTTGTTGTTTGGTTCGCCTGACAAACGAGCAAACCAAAAAAACCGTACTTACTGGACAAGAATCAGACAGAAACGGACCTGCCCATTAAATCCTCTCGAGGATGGCATAATTTTGAAGAAGAAAAAAAAGGCACAATTAAGCAACTTGCGCGGGGCAAACTGAAGATGACACTGGCAAGAGTGGAAGTAGCAACATCTGATAAGGAAACCAGACAAGGATTCAGTACAACAGCGAGAGTTTCGCGCGGTAAAAGTTTCAGACTAAACTACATGGTCCCAAACAGTAGGCAAGCCTTGCTAGGTTGCCATGGAACACTCTTGGCGGAAGAAACTTGATTCTAGATCTTACCCTCCCAGAGGCACTCAGGGGAGGGGCCGCCGTTGTTGCGGTTGTTTCCGGAGGAGGCACGCGCTAGGAGATCATGAAGGTGGGGCGGTGGCTGGAGGCCCATGGCGGAAGCACGCTCCCAGCGCTGAAGCCGGTTGACACCGATGCATGGGCCAAACTTCATGTCCATGTCAAACTGCCGCAGCTGCTCCTCTTGCTCACTGAAATCATCTGCAACAATATGGTCATAAGCAAAAATTATGGTTTGTAAACAAAAAGCATGGGCAAGTTTCCACTGTGCACATGACAATCTCTCCAGCAAAGTACCTTTGAGGTCTAAGGATCCGTGAGAAATTAGTGCTGCTGTCTGAGCCTTATTTGAAGCCCCAACAGAGGCCCCTCCAGTGTAATTCTGTGTTTTCTTCTTGGAATATGCTGAAGTTTTGCCGGCACCTCCTTTCTTCTTCTGCCGGTAGAAATCTTTCACGCCAGTAGAAGCCATCCTTGTCTATTATTCAGTACTACTGTTTTTCCTTTTCCTGTAAAAGCCCCCCAACAGAAACTGAAAATCACTTCTGCTGTAGCTTTTGGCCTTCATTTGCATTTTATTCATTTCGCCACAAAGAATGCTATCAGCTATAATAAGTACAATGTGAACATGGCATGATGGCAACAGCAGAAACTTTTCAATGTTTGTTCATAGGTCCTACATAGCCGCCAAGTCCTGACTCCCCAACACTAACGACCCATCTTAATAGAAGGAATCTGAAAGCTGACGTTGTTCTGTCTATGAGAATATGAATATTTCTATGACGATTTGTAAACGTCATATGATTTAAGACTACAATAAACTAGGTGCGAAACATATACTGCAAGAACCAGCAACTGAATAATTAATATATGCATCTCATTTACTACTAAGTGATATTTGCACATAGGTTGTACTAACATTAACCCAGCCAGTTCAAAAGCAAAATAGTCCGCTCGCCTGCCTAAGTCAGAACAAATGGAGCAATTGCGAAACCATGGACCATAAATAAAACAGGTAACAGGCATGAATAGAACACACAAAGCAATATCCTTCCTCACAACCATATACTATACCGTCGACAGCCAAACAACGAAAGGCCTACCGATCTCTGTCATTTCAAGCTCTTCGTATGCACCCGTGCACTAGAAGCAGAATCCGAAGGAACAGAACAGATTTTTTCTATGTATGCTAAGCAGTAAGCTTAAGGCACTGAAATGCATTGATACCACAATGCGGTCACGCCTAAAACAAAAGGTAAGAATACACACATCTTGGTTCTTGAGACTCATTCCGGCTATGCACATGTTCAGCTACTGAACCTGATCCTCCAAAACTCCAGTGGAGATGTTATTGGCGCCGTCCTCTATTCTACCTCCATCACCCCCTTGTTGACTTAAAAATCCAAACTTCCGGTATCACAACCAGCCACATAATGCAGACTCCTGTCTTACACGCGACGAACAGATGTGGTTACATAAATTCCCCTTACCCGCTCCAAAATCGCCAAAAAGGAGGGGCAAAACGATGCTAAGACGGCATGCTGGCGGTCACTCCCCTTGCTAATCTGACGCTCTACCTCCAACTCAAAGAGCTCGCTCAGTCATCAGACCCAATCCCTTCCCGAAAATAGAAAAAAAAAACTATCCCAATCCCAGTCCCCGCAGAGACCTTCGTCGGACTTGCGGAGGCAGTTCCAAGTCCGGCGGAGGTTGGCGGAGGGTACGCAGGGAAGCTTGAGAGACTTTCTGAGATCGAGCCGAGGGCGTACCGGAGAGGCGGCGGAGCAGAGCAGAGCAGGCGAGCGGAGAATCGGAGACCGGCGGCGAGGTCAGGTCGGTAGCGAATCAGGTTTTCGCCTCTTTCGTTTTCTTTTTCTTCGCTTCTCTCGTGTCGTGTTTGACATTATTTTGTATCGTGGCCTTAAAAGCTGTAACGTAGGCCTTGTTAGCCCAGCTGGAGCCGATTTTTTTTTTACAGAGTCGCATCATGGATGGCCCGGCCTTGGTTCAGCCCAATATCAGGTATTGGTTTTTTCCTTTTTTTTCAAGTCTTTAAATAATATTTATTTCTACTTATCTATCTAATCTTCTATATCTAAATAGCTAGCCCCCACTAACTATTTCTCTCAACATGCAAGCATGCCACATCATCCCATAGCATGCATGAGAAAAGGCCCACCTCCACTATCATATGTCTCCCAACATGCAAGCATGTCACTTCATCATTAAACATGCATGAAAAAAAGACTCATCTCAACACGCAAACATCCAAGAGAATTTTCATTCTACTATGCTATTTAGATTTAATAATTTTTTTACAATTATATAGTAATCAAACATAATAAATTATATGTATTTTCAGTTTTAGTTTTTATCCCGCAACAACGTGCGGGGTATCATCTAGTCTGTATTAAAAGTTAGGAACAAATAATGTGCCATAAATTTAAAAAATCATGTATTTCCAGAAAAAAGTGTATACCAACAATTTTCATTTATGCATACAATATCCATGGATTTTTTAAATGCCCTAGTAAATGAAAAATATCCATATGTTGTAGAAAATAGGTTCATGTATGTCAAAAAAAATCCATGTCCTTAAAAAACGTTTCATACATTTTGAAAATATATTCCTGTTTGTAGAAAATGTTTATATATCGTAATGACATAGATGCTCTGCTTTAATAATAAAACATTCACATATGATGGTTTTCACTTTCAGTGTGATTTCGATGAAATTCACTGAATTTCAGTATATACTAAAACAATTACGTTTCGGCCAAAATATTTCAGCGGTTTCAACAATGCACAGGAATTCAAATATCTTTCCAAAATATTCTTCAAAAACTTAAAATATTTAATTGAAGTCAAGTGAATATTTCGGTCATTGGGCCAAAATGCAAACTAAAATAAGTGAAATTAACTGAATTTTGGTGATTTCGGTTGGTGCTGAAATTTTTCTAAAACTGAAATTGAAAACCATGAATATCCAAAAAGCGGCTACGTTTCTCATAAAAACTTTGTATATTTACCCAGGAAAATTAATTTTGTTAAGAAAATAAAATGAAAAATAAAAGAAATAAAATGAAAAATGAAAGAAATAAATTGAAAATAAAAGAAACACAACATTATGAAACCATTCTAGGAAAAAAAAGTTCATCTACCTAAGACAAAACAAGAAATATAGGGAAGGTGTACTAAGAAACAAAAAATAAGAAAAAGAATAAAAACAGATGTAACAAAAAAACTGGAAAAAAAAACTAACCAAAAATGTTAAAACTTGTAGTCTCCCATTCAACTCGCTCCCCTCCCTCCCCACCTCTAGCTAGTGCACCATCTTCATCATTCAGCCTGACGTGGCTATATCGTATTAGTTAGATTTGTGTGGGAAAATGAAGGTACGCAACATCTTACATCATACTTCCCCCGTCTAGATGCATCATTTTAGTGACAATTAGTATGGGACGGAGGGAGTACTATTTTTTAAGATGGACATTGTTGGGGATATTACTACTGGAGGTAAACCGGCCTTCTGTAGCCGGGTTAACTCCTGAAGATTAGAAGCCCATGAAAATGCAAGGATGATGGCGCTTCACGAAGGCCCAAGGCCCAAAGACGGGTTAAAGCCTGTAAATGTAACCGACCTAGTCATGTAACTTGTATTATAAGATAGGAAGGACAGAGACCAAATCGGATATGTTTATGATCCGGCTTCGGGACTCTGTAGCCCGGCGGGCGTCAACCTATGTAAAGGGACGACCCGGCCGCGGTTTAGGGACAGACAACAACTCGGGAGCCAGACAAAGCGGATTCGCTCCCTGGCCTTCGAAACCCTAGCAATACCAATCACAATTAGACGTAGGCTTTTACCTTCCTTGAAGGGGTCGAACTAGTATAAAATCCCCGTGTCCCCTTGTCCGGTTTAACCCCTTTGAGCTAACCCGTAGCGATGGCTCCACGACTAAGTCCTTTCACAAGGACATCTGCCGTGACAATCCCACGACAGTTGGCGCCCACCGTGGGGCTATCGGACGATGGTTTTGAGTTATTGAAGGGCAGCTTTGATGGACTTAAGGGATACACTGTGGGCCGGATGACGAAGAGTCGTCGCGGCAAGCTCTACATCGACAATGCAGGATGGGGTCCCGAGGCCGATTCAATCGAGTACGGGTACCGGGTCCCCTTCAGTGGGATTCACGTCTTCATCAGCAAGATCGGCGAACCGGCCCCTGAGCCGGACATCTGCACCGACATCATCAAAACGGCTCGGCATGCAAGTTCTTCGCCGGTTCAGCCCGAGGCAAGGCATGTTTTCGTAGGTGTCATCCATGGATCGAGATACAAGGATGGGCCGGTGTCCGATGGAGAGACCGTGGTCTATTCTGACGATGAGTCTTCTGAAGAGACCGAATCGCTTTATCAGTTGCAGGACGACCGGATTGATGGAGGATCCGAGGGCAACAGTATTCCGGATTCCCCTGATCTGCCAAACCGGGCCGCCATCTTCATGGCCGGCACACAATCAGCACCTCATTCATCGACCGCCGCAGCAATACTCTCCGGTTCAACAACAGCTACACCGGCAGGGGCAGGAAGCTCTGCGTCGCCTCCGGCCCAAGTCCTGTCTGATTTGTTCGACGCTTTGGCAATGTTGATGGCCGCAGAGGTGGATGCAGCAGCCAGGGATCAGCACAATGCGGAGATTGCAAAGGTGAAAGATCAGATAGCTCAGGCTAAAGCGGACCTGGCAGCAGAGAACGCTAGGATGGCTACAGAGCGGGCTGAATTGGAAGCACATGCCTACCGGATTAGACTGGATCAGAATGCTTCAGAGGAAGTCATGAGAAGAAGGTACCGATCGCGTCTCCCATCGGTTTATGAGCCGCAGAATCTCTTCAACACACCAGGAGCAGGAGCTAGTAACCAACCCATACTAAACCGGGCGAAGGCACCGGGAATAGGAGCGCCGGTTCAACCGCGCACGATGGACCCGCCTCGCCAGAACAACATTGTGCCACAGTATGTACCAACGCCTCCCGGGCATTATTCCAACCCGTTGGACAATATTGTGGCCGCCGCTTCACGCCTGGCAGCCCTCCCAACCGGTTCACCCTACGGCTTCAGTAGAGCCAGGTGTGGTATTCAGTTCCTTAGGGGTGTCGTGTCTCACCTCCGCTTTGCGTAACGTGAGACTGCCAAAGGACTTCAAGGGACCTCGTAAGGTACCAAATTACACCGCCGATTTGCAACCAGAGGCGTGGGTGGAGAGCTATGAGATGGCAATGGAGATGCTAGATGTGGATGAGGCAGTGTGTGCTAAATATTTCACCATGATGTTGGAAGGAATAGCTCGTACTTGGTTGAAGAGCTTGCCAACTAACTCTATCGGATCATGGGCCGAATTGAAGCACCGGTTTATCCAGAATTTCAAAGATACTTGTAAGCAGCCAATGTCAACCGTGGATCTGGCCGCTTGTGTCCAAGAGGAAGGGGAGTCCATGACCCATTGGGTTAAACGGGTCTCAGCGATTCTGCATTCATCAGATCGTATCAATGCAGACACCGCAGTGTTAACATTAGAGGGCAATTGCCGTTTCAAGCCGCTTAAGCAGAAATTAGGAAGGCTTAAACGTCACTGCAACGATATGTCAACGCTCATGGCCGCTTTGGTTAAATACGCCGATTCAGAGAACACCAAGGACCAGGATTCAGAGGAGGACAAACCGGAGAAAGGGAAAAAAAACGGCAACGCCAAGGGTCAGCAGCCTAATCCGGCAGGCCATGGGAATAACGGTAAGCGCAAGGCCGACAGCAGCTTGGACTTTGTTGCTAACACCAATGCTCAGGAGAATGGCCAGCACCGTAAGGGCAAGCAGCCCAAGAGGGGAGGAGGTTCAGGCCCTAATTTGGAGCGCCTATTAAATCAGCCCTGTCCAAAGCATGGATCAAAGGAGAAGCCAGCATCGCATCTTTGGAAGGACTGTTATATCGTGCGGGATTTCAAGAATTCCAATATGTTCCAGTATGATAATGGCCCGCCCGGCGATTCAGGAGGTGGTTTCCACGGGCCGGGTTACGAAGGTGTTAGTTCCGGTTCAGGGTTTCAAGGCAACCAAACCGGACACATCAATCAAGGGCACCAAAGCAACCAGGGAGGCTACAACCATCAGAGGAATCAGCAGCAACAACAGCAGTCGGGTTACCAGAGCAATCCCAAGCAGCTAAATAGCAGGCAATATCATGTTTTCACCACTAGTTTGTGTAAGCGTGATCAGAAGCTTCACAAAAGGGTAGTAAACTCTATTGAACCGGCAGTGCCTTAGTACTTACGCTGGTCTGAGCAACCTATTTTGTGGAGTAGGGAGGATCACCCACCTCGGGTTGATAATCCGGGTCACTTGGCCCTGGTGGTAGCCCCGCAAGTCGGGGGATACAAGTTTACTAAAGTGCTCATGGATGGCGGAAGCAGTATCAACATTCTGTATTATGACACATTCCGTCGTATGGGGTTGACAAATAAGAATCTTAAACCGTCAAATACCGTTTTCATGGCGTGGTGCCCGGTAAGTCTGCATATCCTGTTGGCAAGATAGCTTTAGAGGTGGCTTTTGGGGATGATTATGATTCAAGGTCAAAAACATTGATGTTTGAGGTGGTAAAAATCAAAAGTCCGTACCACACCTTGTTTGGGCGGTCGGCTTATGCTAAATTCATGGCAAGGCCATGTTATGTTTATTTACAACTTAAAATGCCAGGTCATAAGGGGACTATCACAGTACATGGAAGCAGAAAGATCGCTTTGGAATGTGAGGAAGGTGATGCGGCTTATGCTGAGTCGGTTTGTGCCACGGAGGAGCTGAAATTCTATAAGGAGCAAGTTGATCCGGCAGACATGACTTCTTTGAAAAAGCCAACTACTGAACACGATCCGACATTGAAGTTTAAATCGACCATAGATACTAAGATGGTTGACTTTGTTCTTGGCGATTCATCCAAACAGTTCAGCATCAGCGCTAACCTGGATCCCAAATAGGAAAGCGCGCTCATCGAGTTCATCCGTGAGAAACGGCAGGTTGTGATCATTTGTGTTTTCTGGATGCGTATTCTGGTTATCATCAGATCAAGATGGCAGTTAAGGACCAGGAGAAGACAACTTTCATAACTCCCTTTGGAGCCTTCTGCTATGTTTCCATGCCTTTTGGACTCAAGAGTGCCCAGGCAACTTACCAGCGATGTGTTCAGAATTGCCTTCATAAGAAAATTGGGCGCAATGTTCATGCATATGTGGATGATATTGTGGTAAAGTCCAGAAAGGAGGAGACATTGATAGATGATTTAAGAGAAACCTTTGACAATCTCCGGGTTTTCAAGATGATGCTCAATCCGGAGAAGTGTATATTTGGTGTCCCGGCAGGCAAGCTCTTGGGTTTTCTGGTGTCAAACAGAGGTATTGAGGCTAATCCGGAAAAAATTGCAACAATTACATCCCTGGCTAAACCGGCGTGTATCAACTATGTTCGACCTCTGGCCGGCCGGATTACAGCTTTGAGCTGGTTTATCAGTCGCCTTGGAGAGAAGGCCATCCCCTTATATCAGATGCTCAAGAAAATAGATAACTTTGTCTGGAGCGAGGCAGCTGATAAAGCGTTCGAGGATCTGAAGAGGCAGCTAGCTGAACCGCCCGTGCTTGCAGCACCAATCGATAAAGAGCCGCTATTACTATATGTGGCTGCTAATGCCCGGGCTGTTAGCGTGGCCATTGTGGTAGAGCGCAAGGAGCTTGGCAAGGAATATCCGGTTCAACGACCGGTTTATTATATCAGCGAGGTGCTCATTGAGTCAAAGCAGAGGTATCCGTATTGGCAGAAGCTGGCGTATGGAGTATTTATGGCAAGCCGGAAGCTTAAACATTATTTTCAAGGCCATTCCATCACAGTGGTCAGCTCAGCTCCTCTGGGTGATATCATTCAAAACAGAGAAGCAACTAGCCGGATTTCCAAGTGGGCTATTGAGCTTGGACCTCATGGGCTCAAATATATACCCCGCACAGCGATCAAATCCCAGGCACTCGTGGACTTCATCAATGATTGGACGGAGTTACAGGCACCTGAAGAGAAACCAGATAATACATATTGGACTATTCATTTTGATGGGTCCAGATAGTTGGAGGGCTCGGGGGCTGGAGTCATACTAACGTCCCCACGAGGTAACAAGTTTTGTTATGTCCTCTGTTTATTGTTCCCGTGTACTAACAATGCAGCTGAATATGAGGCTTTGCTCCACGGTCTTTGGATGGCTAAGGAGATGAATTTGAGCCGAGTTAAGTTCTTTGGCGATTCAGATCTAGTGGCTCAGCAGGTGTCTAGCACCTGGGATTCTAAGGACCCACTCATGGCTGCATATCGGCGAGAGGTGGACACAGTGGCTGGTCACTTTAAGGGTTATCAGGTGGACCATATAGACAGGCGGAAGAATGAAGCGGCGGACGCTTTAAGTCGTATTGGTTCCCAGCGCAAACCGGCCCCGCCCAATGTCTTTCTTGATGTATTGCATAATCCGTCAGTCAAGGTGCCAACCAAAGAAGATCTGGCTATTCCTGATCCGGAGGCTCAGTTGGTGGCAGCTATGCATGCCATACCGGATTGGACACTCCCCTATCTGGCTTACATGAACCGGGGCAAGTTACCAGATGATGAAACGTTAGCCCGACAGATAATCTGGCATTCTAAGTCCATGACCATACTCAACGGGGAGTTACATCACTACAGTGTTTCAGGAGCAATTCAGCGTTGTGTTTCTCCTCAAGAAGGTTGTGAGATTTTGAGAGAAATCCATGAAGGGGACTGCGGTCACCACGCCGGTTCAAAGTCTTTGGTTGCTAAAGCTTTTCGCCACAGTTTTTACTGGTTTACGGCACATGCTGATGCGGAAGATTTAGTCAAGAGATGTGACGGGTGTCAAAAATTTGCCCGACGTGCGCACATTCCGGCTCAAGAGTTACGGATGATTCCAATTATGTGGCCGTTTGCGACTTGGGGGCTTGATATGGTTGGACCCTTCAAGCGATCCAAGGACAAAAAGACCCATCTGTTAGTAGCAGTTGATAAATTCACCAAATGGGTGGAGGCAGAGCCAGTCAGCAAGTGTGACGCAGCCACGGCGGTTCAATTCATCAAAAAGGTGATATTCTGGTTTGGCTTTCCACACAGCATTATAACTGATAATGGTACTAACCTGTCAAAAGGGGAGATGGAAGAATTTTGTCAACGTGAGCACATCCGGCTTGATCTAGCATTGATGGCTCACCCCAATCTAATGGTCAAGCAGAGAGGGTGAATCAAGAAATTCTACGGGGTATCAAACCCAGGCTTATGGTTCCCTTAAAGCGGACACTGGGTTGTTGGGTTGAGGAGCTACCTTCTGTGTTATGGAGCATCAACACCACACCCAATAGGTCTACGGGTTACACACCTTTCTTCATGGTCTATGGAGCAGAGGCCGTTCGTCCTAGTGACATCCGTCATGACTCACCCCGTGTGACAGCTTATGTTGAAGCTTATAATGAGAGGCACATTAGGATTCTCTAGACCTGTTGGATGAAGAGCGTGATCTTGCAGCAGCACGACCGGCGATTTATCAACAAGATCTCTGAAGTTATCACAACCGTCGGGTTAAAACCAGAACCTTTCAAGAAGGCGATTTGGTGCTCCGGCTCATCCAGGATCAGACTGATATGCACAAGTTATCCCCACCTTAGGAAGGACCCTTTGTGGTCAGCAAAAATCTGCACAACGGGTCTTACTACCTCATTGATGTTCGAGAGCATAAAGACTCACGTCAATCAGAGGAGAGACCAAGCGGCCATGGAACATAGCTCTCCTTCGGCCTTACTATACTTGAAGCCATAGACTCTTCATCTGTACATATTTACGATAGTGTATATATCATATAATAAACTGGAGCCTCCGTTATAAGCGGGGTATCTGTTCTTTTTACATCTTGTATGCCTTATACGAGTTAACTGACAAAGCGGAGTTTTATTAATCTGGTCTTAGCAGTTGCACGGATATAAATAAAATCACTAGGGGACTTGGTCATATTTGAACTGCAGCTACACCTCTTGATAGGTTTTGAAACCACGAAGGGATCTCACTAGGGGGCTTGGTTGTTATCACACCATAGCTACACCTATTGATAGGCATTTAGGCCACAAAAGAAAAATATGTGGAGCCAAAGAGAGTGTTGCATAAAGCACATCACAGCTCACGAAGTTACTTGGGGGCTCTTTTTGCAAAGCAAAGAAGAGTTTGAAAGGACCCTTGTAATTAGCTATCAAGCCATGGCTTGGAAGCCTGGTGTATTCACCTAAAACCCCGGGTTAACCTGCCTTCATCAAGTAAGCCACTCATGTCCAGGTAATCCTGGTATGACCCATCAAACGTTTGACATGTCAATCTTTTATAGACCCTGAACTTGTCAAAGTTAAAATGATGATTGGTTAATTGGAGGCCCATCTTAAAAGGCTTTGTTAAATGGTTTAACTCAGAGGCCTGACAGCCCATGAAAAGCCTCGATTTGGAGCCTGGCAGCTCGTAAAAAGCCTTGCATATTTTCCTTTTTGAGTTTTATTTGGTAAAGTTCATAAGTATTTTTTGATAAACCGGCGTCCTTGACCCGGTTTGCTTTTCAACTCAAAGTTGTTGGCATATGATCAGTTATAAACCGGTGTTTATTGACCCGGTCTGGTTTGACTAAATCACCAGTATTATAAAGAAAACCCGGTGGTTATCCCGGTCCGATTTAATATATAGACCGGCAGTACAAAGATGGGGTTATCAACGTTCCGAATTGGTATTAACACCTTTGCCATATACACCATTGGTCAACCAATTATGTATATTGCTTTTTGTACAAACACTTTGATTATTTCATCTATGTACTGTACACTTCCTGGATATACTGACCTGTCTAGCGGTAAACCGCTAGACACTTTTAAGTTGATCAACATAGGAACACAATTCATCATGGGTTATGCATAAATATATCCCAAAGGGTGGCACACGTTGTCATGAGGCATTACAAAACATGCTCGATGGCATGACAAATAACAGAGTTTTGGCTATCCTATTACAAGAAGCCTTCAAAGCGGCTCCAATGGCATAATTGTTTTACACAAGATCGGCACACGGTGGCCAGTAAACCGGCGACCGGTTTACGGTGCTTCGTCTGGACGGTTTGATGGTTGAGGGTCAGTTGGTGTGGGAACTTCTTCATCCCTCCCTAAACGCTGGAAATCAACTGTCGACAATCGATTCCAATTAAAGCTTGAAATACTGCTTCCTCATGGATAAGATTGGAGGGGTTAATATCTGGAGCATAAGTGTGCTTACGAATCGGAGGCACAAGTTCTTCAACGTCATGGATCTCGGTCGGCTGTCTTTTCCCTTCAGCGTCATAAACTGGTTGAAAATGGGACAAGTCTGTATCATCGGCCAGTTTGTTGGCTACTGGCCGCATCTGCTTGGTCAGCCGCCGGAGGTCATCATTATCAAAGTTTGAACCGTCTTCCTTCACACCTGGATATCCTTTAATGATATCATCCGCTTCAAGGTCTGGAATCCAGGCTTTGGCTCGAATAAGTGCGGTTAAAGCTCCGGACCTGGCAGCTGCCCTCTTCAATTCGGCAATACAGGCTGGTAACATGGCCAACTTCTCAAGTGTTTCTTTAATCAAAGTTGGGGCCGGTTTGTTATAAGCTGCCGTGCAAATAGCCCGCTGAGACCCAGAGTACAGCTGTTCAACCAATGTATATGCCGCTTTGAGTTTCATGCGCATTTCTGTACCAAGATGAGCAATCCGGGTGCCTGTCACGGTTTAACATCAGCATTCTGATCAAAGATAAGGTTCCACAAGTTATACCAAATACATAAAGGGCACACTTACCAAAGATTGCAGAAGTCATGGCGTTAATTTGTCGTTTCAATCCAGCCAGTTCTTCCACAACCGGTTTCAAGGCATCCTTGGCGTCTTTGGCACTCTTTATTAAACCGGATTTCTCGATCTCCCATTCAGCACGGTCTTTGTTGAAAGATTCTTTGAGTTTTTCCATGGCGGCTAGGGCTTTCGTCAGCTCCTCTTTGGTTTTGGTGGCTTCTTCTTGTTGGGACTTCACATTGTTTTGCAAGTCAATGATTCGGTTCTCTTTATTCCTTAGACCAGACTGCAAACATTGAAGATATATCAAATGACAGGATACGTACATATTCTAAAGTACAAACCGCATAACAGGTTATGCACTTCGTACTTGGGGGCTAATGCCTATTTGCTCTAAATTGATGCAGTTTATACAAGTCTCCAGAACAATGTAAACATTATCCTTGACACTTGGGGGCTAATATATATTGATTCAAAAACAGATGCATGGATTAAAACCCGGATTAACTTGCTAGAGTTAAGCCGGCCTTTGAGGGATACGCGGCAGAAAGCTATCTATTTGCTAAAGGGTAAATTTGGTTCTTATTAGTGGTTTACAGTGCTACGAAGACCCGGGTTATGATTCACATTATAACCCGGCCCTTGGGGGCTATGTGGGCTAGCATTTTCAGGTTATAAAGCAAGATACAAAGGAGGAAGAAAATACCTCATATCGTTGTTGGGGAACATAGTAATTTAAAAAAATTCCTACTCACACGCAAGATCATGGTGATGCATAGCAACGAGAGGGGAGAGTATGATCTACGTACCCTCGTAGACCGATAGCGGAAGCGTTATGACAATGCGGTTGATGTAGTCGTACGTCTTCACGGCCCGACCGATCAAGCACCGAAACTACGGCACCTCCGAGTTCTAGCACACGTTCAGCTCGATGACGATCCCCGGACTCTGATCCAGCAAAGTGTCGGGGAAGAGTTCCGTCAGCCCGACGGCGTGGTGACGATCTTGATGTTCTACTGTCGTAGGGCTTCGCCTAAGCACCACTACAATATTATCGAGGACTATGGTGGAAGGGGGCACCGCACACGGCTAAGAGAATAATCTTAGAGATCAACTTGTGTGTCTAGGGGTGCCCCTTGCCCCCGTATATAAAGGGGCCAAGGGGGGGTGCGGCCGGCCCTAGGAGGAGGCGCGCAGGAGGAGTCCTACTCCTACCGGGAGTAGGACTCCCCCCTTTCCCTAGTTGGATTAGGACTTGGGGAAGAAGGAAGAGAGGGAAGAAAGGAAAGGGGGGGGGTGCCGCCCCCCTCCTTGTCCAATTCGGACTTGGGGGGAGGGGCGCGCGGCAGCCCCTAGGCCTCCTCTCCTCTTCCTCCACTAGGCCCATTAAGGCCCATTAGGTTACCGGGGGGTTCCGATAACCTCCCGGTACTCCGGTAAAATGCCTATTTCACCCGGAACACTTCCGATGTCCAAACCTAGGCTTCCAATATATCAATCTTTATGTCTCAACCATTTCGAGACTCCTCGTCATGTCCGTGATCACATCCGGGACTGTTAACTAACTTCGGTACATCAAAATATATAAACTCATAATGAAATTGTCATCGTAACGTTAAGCGTGCAGACCCGACGGGTTCGAGAACAATGTAGACATGACCGAGACATGTCTCCGGTCAATAACCAATAGCGGAACCTGGATGCTCATATTGGCTCCCACATATTCTACGAAGATCTTTTATCGGTCAGACCGCATAACAACATACTTTGTTCCCTTTGTCATCGGTATGTTACTTGCCCGAGATTCGATCGTCGGTATCTCAATACCTAGTTCAATCTCGTTACTGGCAAGTCTCTTTACTCATTTCGTAATACATCGTCTCACAACTAACTCATTAGTTGCAATGCTTGCAAGGCTTATGTGATGTACATTACCGAGAGGGCCCAGAGATACCTCTCCGACAATCGGAGTGACAAATCCTAATCTCAAAATACGCCAACCCAACATGTACCTTTGGAGACACCTGTAGAGCTCCTTTATAATCACCCAGTTACGTTGTGACGTTTGGTAGCACACAAAGTGTTCCTCTGGCAAACGGGAGTTGCATAATCTCATAGTCATAGGAACATGTATAAGTCATGAAGAAAGCAATAGCAACATACTAAACGATCGGGTGCTAAGCTAATGGAATGGGTCATGTCAATCACATCATTCTCCTAATAATGTGATCTCGTTAATCAAATGACAACACATGTCTATGGTTAGGAAACATAACCATCTTTGATTAACGAGCTAGTCAAGTAGAGGCATACTAGTGACGTTTAGTTTGTCTATGTATTCACACAAGTATTATGTTTCCGGATAATACAATTCTAGCATGAACAATAAACATTTATCATGATATAAGGAAATAAAATAATAACTTTATTATTGCCTCTAGGGCATATTTCCTTCAGTCTCCCACTTGCACTAGAGTCAATAATCTAGATTACACAGTAATGATTCTAACACCCATGGAGCTTTGGTGTTGATCATGTTTTGCTCGTGGAAGAGGCTTAGTCAATGGGTCTGCTACATTCAGATCCGTATGTATCTTGCAAATCTCTATGTCTCCCACCTGGACTAGATCCCGGGTGGAATTGAAGCGTCTCTTGATGTGCTTGGTTCTCTTGTGAAATCTGGATTCCTTTGCCAAGGCAATTGCACCAGTATTGTCACAAAAGATTTTCATTGGACCCGATGCACTAGGTATGACACCTAGATCAGATATGAACTCCTTCATCCAGACTCCTTCGTTTGCTGCTTCCGAAGCAGCTATGTACTCTACTTCACATGTAGATCCCGCCACAACGCTTTGTTTAGAACTGCACCAACTGACAGCTCCACCGTTTAATGTAAACACGTATCCGGTTTGCGATTTAGAATCGTCCGGATCAGTGTCAAAGCTTGCATCAACGTAACCATTTACGATGAGCTCTTTGTCACCTCCATATATGAGAAACATATCCTTAGTCCTTTTCAGGTATTTCAGGATGTTCTTGACCGCTGTCTAGTGATCCACTCCTGGATTACTTTGGTACCTCCCCGCTAGACTTATAGCAAGACACACATCAGATCTGGTACACAGCATTGCATACATGATAGAGCCTATGGCTGAAGCATAGGGAACATCTTTCATTTTCTCTCTATCTTCTGCATTGGTCGGGCATTGAGTCCTACTCAATTTCACACCTTATAACACAGGCAAGAATACTTTCTTTGCTTGATCCATTTTGAACTTCTTCAAAACTTTGTCAAGGTATGTGCTTTATGAAAGTCCAATTAAGCGTCTTGATCTATCTCTATAGATCTTAATGCCCAATATGTAAGTAGCTTCACCGAGGTCTTTCATTGAAAAACTCTTATTCAAGTATCCCTTTATGCTATCTAGAAATTATATATCATTTTCGATTAGTAATATGTCATCTACATATAATATCAGAAATGCTACAGAGCTCCCACTCACTTTCTTGTAAATACAGGCTTCTCCAAAAGTCTGTACAAAACCAAATGCTTTGATCACACTATCAAAGCGTTTATTCCAACTCCGAGAGGCTTGCACCAGTCCATAAATGGATCGCTGGAGCTTGCACACTTTGTTAGCTCCCTTTGGATCGACAAAACCTTCTGGCTACATCATATACAACTCTTCTTCCAGAAATCCATTCAGGAATGCAGTTTTGACATCCATCTGCCAAATTTCATAATCATAAAATGCGGCAATTGCTAACATGATTCGGACAGACTTAAGCATCTCTACGGGTGAGAAGGTCTCATCGTAGTCAATCCCTTGAACTTGTCGAAAACCTTTTGCGACAAGTCGAGCTTTGTAGACAGTAACATTACCATCAGCGTCAGTCTTCTTCTTGAAGATCCATTTATTCTCAATTGCTTGCCGATCTTTGGGCAAGTCAACCAAAGTCCACACTTTGTTCTCATACATGGATCCCATCTCAGATTTCATGGCTTCAAGCCATTTTGCGGAATCTGGGCTTACCATCGCTTCTCCATAGTTCGTAGGTTCATCATGATCTAGTAGCATGACTTCCAGAACAGGATTACCGTACCACTCTGGTGCGGATCTTACTCTGGTTGATCTACGAGGTTCAGTAGTATCTTGTTGTGAAGTTTCATGATCATCATCATTAGCTTCCTCACTAATTGGTGTAGGTGTCACAGAAACCGGTTTCTGTGATGTACCACTTTCCAATAAGGGAGCAGGTACAGTTACCTCATCAAGTTCTACTTTCCTCCCACTCACTTCTTTCGAGAGAAACTCCTTCTCTAGAAAGTTTCCGAATTTAGCAACAAAAGTCTTGCCTTCGGATCTGTGATAAAAGGTGTATCCAATAGTTTCCTTTGGATATCCTATGAAGACATATTTCTCCGATTTGGGTTCGAGCTTATCAGGTTGAAGCTTTTTCACATAAGCATCGCAGCCCCAAACTTTCAGAAATGACAACTTTGGTTTCTTGCCAAACCACAGTTCATAAGGCGTCGTCTCAACGGATTTTGATGGTGCCCTATTTAACGTGAATGCGGCCGTCTCTAAAGCATAACCCCAAAACGATAGCGGTAAATCAGTAAGAGACATCATAGATCGCACCATATCTAGTAAAGTACGATTACGATGTTCGGACACACCATTATGATGTGGTGTTCCGGGTGGCGTGAGTTGCGAAACTATTCCGCATTGTTTCAAATGTACACCAAAATCATAACTCAAATATTCTCCTCCACGATCAGATCGTAGGAATTTTATTTTCTTGTTACGATGATTTTCAACTTCACTCTGAAATTCTTTGAACTTTTCAAATGTTTCAGACTTATGTTTCATTAAGTAGATATACCCATATCTGCTTAAGTCATTTGTGAAGGTGAGAAAATAACGATATCCGCCACGAGCCTCAACATTCATCGGACCACATACATCTATATGTATGATTTCCAACAAATCTGTTGCTCTCTCCATAGTACCGGAGAACGGTGTTTTTGTCATCTTACCCATAAGGCACGGTTCGCAAGTACCAAGTGATTCATAATCAAGTGGTTCCAAAAGTCCATCAGTATGGAGTTTCTTCATGCGCTTTACACTGATATGATCTAAACGGCAGTGCCACAAATAAGTTGCACTATCATTATCAACTCTGCATCTTTTGGCTTCAACATTATGAATGTGTGTGTCACTACTATCGAGATTTAATAAGAATAGACCATTCTTCATGGGTGCATGACCATAAAAGATTTTACTCATATAAATAGAACAACCATTATTCTCTGATTTAAATGAATAACCGTCTCGCATCAAACAAGATCCAGATATAATGTTCATGCTCAACGCTGGCACCAAATAACAATTATTTAGGTCTAATACTAATCCCGAAGGTAGATGTAGAGGTAGTGTGCCGACCACGATCACATCGACTTTGGAACCATTTCCCACGCGCATCGTCACCTCGTCCTTAGCCAATCTTCGCTTAATCCGTAGTCCCTGTTTCGAGTTGTAAATGTTAGCAATAGAACCAGTATCAAATACCCAGGTGCTACTACGAGCATTAGTAAGGTACACATCAATAACATGTATATCACATATACCTTTGTTCACCTTGCCATCCTTCTTATCCGACAAATACTTGGGGCAGTTCCGCTTCCAGTGACCAGTCTGCTTGCAGTAGAAGCACTCAGTTTCAGGCTTAGGTCCAGATTTGGGTTTCTTCTCTTGAGCAGCAACTTGCTTGCTATTCTTTTTGAAGTTCCCCTTCTTCTTCCCTTTGCCATTTTTCTTGAAACTAGTGGTCTTGTTGACCATCAACACTTGATGCTCCTTCTTGATTTCTACCTCCGCAGCTTTCAGCATTGCGAAGAGCTCGGGAATAGTCTTATTCATCCCTTGCATATTATAGTTCATCACGAAGCTCTTGTAGCTAGGTGGCAGTGATTGGAGAATTTTGTCAATGACGCAATCATCTGGAAGATTAACTCCCAATTGAATCAAGTGATTATTATACCCAGACATTTTGAGTATATGCTCACTGACAGAACTGTTCTCCTCCATCTTGCAGCTATAGAACTTATTGGAGACTTCATATCTCTCAATCCGGGCATTTGCTTGAAATATTAACTTCAACTCCTAGAACTTCTCATATGCTCCATGACGTTCAAAACGTCGTTGAAGTCCCGATTCTAAGCCGTAAAGCATGGCACACTGAACTATCGAGTAGTCATCAGCTTTGCTCTGACAGACATTCATAACATCTGGTGTTGCTCCAGCAGCAGGCCTGGCACCCAGCGGTGCTTCCAGGACGTAATTCTTCTGTGCAGCAATGAGGATAATCCTCAAGTTACGGACCCAGTCCGTGTAATTGCTACCATCATCTTTCAACTTTGCTTTCTCAAGGAACGCATTAAAATTCAACGGAACAACAGCACGGGCCATCTATCTACAATCAAACATAAACAAGCAAGATACTATCAGGTACTAAGTTCATGATAAATTTAAGTTCAATTAATCATATTACTAAAGAACTCCCACTTAGATAGACATCCCTCTAATCCTCTAAGTGATCATGTGATCCAAATCAACTAAACCATGTCTGATCATCACGTGAGATGGAGTAGTTTCATTGGTGAACATCACTATGTTGATCATATCTACTATATGATTCACGCTCGACCTTTCGGTATCTGTGTTCCGAGGCCATATCTGTATATGCTTGGCTCGTCAAGTATAACCTGAGTATTCCGCGTGTGCAACTGTTTTGCACCCATTTTATTTGAATGTAGAGCCTATCACACCCGATCATCACGTGGTGTCTCAGCACGAAGAACTTTCGCAACGGTGCATACTCAGGGAGAACACTTCTTGATAATTAGTGAGAGATCATCTTAAAATGGTACCGTCAATCAAAGCAAGATAAGATGTATAAAAGATAAACATCACATGCAATCAATATAAGTGATATGATATGGCCATCATCATCTTGTGCTTGTGATCTCCATCTTCGAAGCACCGTCATGATCACCATCGTCACCGGCGCGACACCTTGATCATCATCGTAGCATCGTTGTCGTCTTGCCAATCTTATGCTTCCACGACTATCGCTACCGCTTAGTGATAAAGTAAAGTATTACAGCGCAATTGCATTGCATACAATAAAGCGACAACCATATGGCTCCTGCCAGTTGCCGATAACTCAGTTACAAAACATGATCATCTCATACAATAAAATTTAGCATCATGTCTTGACCATATCACATCACAACATGCCCTGCAAAAACAAGTTAGACGTCCTCTACTTTCTTGTTGCAAGTTTTACGTGGCTGCTACGGGCTTAGCAAGAACCGTTCTTACCTACGCATCAAAACCACAACGATAGTTTGTCAAGTTGGTGTTGTTTTAACCTTCGCAAGGACCGGGCGTAGCCACACTTGGTTCAACTAAAGTTGGAGAAACTGACACCCGCTAGCCACCTTTGTGCAAAGCACGTCGGAAGAACCGGTCTCGCGTAAGCGTACGCGTAATGTCGGTCCGGGCCGCTTCGTCCAACAATACCGCCGAACCAAAGTATGACATGCTGTTAAGCAGTATGACTTATATCGCCCACAACTCACTTGTGTTCTACTCGTGCATATAACATCAACGCATAAAACCTAGGCTCGGATGCCACTGTTGGGGAACGTAGTAATTTAAAAAAAAATCCTACGCACACGCAAGATCATGGTGATGCATAGCAACGAGAGGGGAGAGTATGATCTACGTACCCTCGTAGACCGATAGCGGAAGCGTTATGACAACGCGGTTGATGTAGTCGTACGTCTTCACGGCCCGACCGATCAAGCACCGAAACTACGACACCTCCGAGTTCTAGCACACGTTCAACTCGATGACGATCCCCGGACTCTGATCCAGCAAAGTGTCGGGGAAGAGTTCCGTCAGCACGATGGCGTGGTGACGATCTTGATGTTCTACTGTCGTAGGGCTTCGCCTAAGCACCACTACAATATTATCGAGGACTATGGTGGAAGGGGGCACCGCACACGGCTAAGAGAACGATCTTAGAGATCAACTTGTGTGTCTAGGGGTGCCCCCTGCCCCCGTATATAAAGGAGCCAAGGGGGGGTGCGGCCGGCCCTAGGAGGAGGCGCGCAGGAGGAGTCCTACTCCTACCGGGAGTAGGACTCCCCCCCTTTCCCTAGTTGGATTAGGACTTGGGGAAGAAGGAAGAGAGGGAGGAAAGGAAAGGGGGGCGCCGCCCCCCTCCTTGTCCAATTCGGATTTGGGGGGAGGGGCGCGCGGCAGCCCCTAGGCCTCCTCTCCTCTTCCTCCACTAGGCCCATTAAGGCCCATTAGGTTACCGGGGGATTCCGGTAACCTCCTGGTACTCCGGTAAAATGCCTATTTCACCCGGAACACTTCCGATGTCCAAACATAGGCTTCCAATATATCAATCTTTATGTCTCGACCATTTCGAGACTCCTCGTCATGTCCGTGATCACATCCGGGACTCCGAACTAACTTCGGTACATCAAAATATATAAACTCATAATAAAACTGTCATCGTAACGTTAAGCGTGCGGACCCTACGGGTTCAAGAACAATGTAGACATGACCGAGACATGTCTCCGGTTAATAACCAATAGCGGAACCTGGATGCTCATATTGGCTCCCACATATTCTACGAAGATCTTTTATCGGTCAGACCGCATAACAACATACTTTGTTCCCTTTGTCATCGGTATGTTACTTGCCCGAGATTCGATCGTCGGTATCTCAATACCTAGTTCAATCTCGTTACTGACAAGTCTCTTTACTCGTTTCGTAATACATCATCTCACAACTAACTCATTAGTTGCAATGCTTGCAAGGCTTATGTGATGTGCATTACCGAGAGGGCCCAGAGATACCTCTCCGACAATCGGAGTGACAAATCCTAATCTCAAAATACGCCAACCCAACATGTACCTTTGGAGACACCTGTAGAGCTCCTTTATAATCACCCAATTACGTTGTGACGTTTGGTAGCACACAAAGTGTTCCTCCGGCAAACGGGAGTTGCATAATCTCATAGTCATAGGAACATGTATAAGTCATGAAGAAAGCAATAGCAACATACTAAACGATCGGGTGCTAAGCTAATGGAATGGGTCATGTCAATCACATCATTCTCCTAATAATGTGACCCCGTTAATCAAATGACAACACATGTCTATGGTTAGGAAACATAACCATCTTTGATTAACGAGCTAGTCAAGTAGAGGCATACTAGTGACGTTTAGTTTGTCTATGTATTCACACAAGTATTATGTTTCCGGAGAATACAATTCTAGCATGAACAATAAACATTTATCATGATATAAGGAAATAAAATAATAACTTTATTATTGCCTCTAGGGCATATTTCCTTCAATCGCCCCTTCATCAAATTTACCAAACCGGCTTCATAATCCCAGTTTGCGTGCAAGCGATTCAAGAATCCAGAGTGAAGCTCCTCTGCGTTGAGATGAGCATAACTTGCCAAATCGTTGCTCCATTTGCCTTTTTCTCTAGCAGCCTGCTCTTCCTTAGCACTGTGATGAGCCAAAACTACATGATGGGCAGGAGAGCTATGGCCTATTCCAGTAATAATAACGTCATCACCTTGGCCTTTAGAGTTTTTGGTTGATGATGTTGGAATTTCAGCATCTTTCACCGGACTAGCCCGGTTTGGTTCTGTCGGTTCAGTATCGGGCACAGCAGGCTCAACGTCTGTTGGTTCATCAGTATTTTGGCCTTCAAGGGGTGGGTTATCAGAAGTAGCTTCAGGATGAGGGCCTTCCGGTTCACGAGTTTGTTGCGATTCACCTCTTGGTTCTTCTTCTTCGGTGACCGGGTCTTCGGGTCGATTGGTAACCCGAGCTTTCTTGCTGGGTCTGGCTTTGGCCCTACAAACAGAATAAAAGAGGATTAACATCCTATTCAAAGGATTTATGACGCATTGAAAGGAAAAGTTTTTACAACTTACCCAGCCACAGTTTTCAAAGGGGGGAGTTGAGTTGCTGTTGATTCGCCAGAAGATGAAGGAGGTGTCACCTGATAATTTGAATCGGATGGATTAAGAGGCTGTCTGAAATAACCTGCCTTGGGGTAAGAATGGTCAGAAGTAGGAGAGACCTCAGACCGGCGCTTCCGAACCGGAGTATCAGGTAAACCGGCTGAAGTGACTTGCTGGCCACTGTGTCAGGTTGTCCGGCGAGCTTCATGTTGTCGAGTCTTCAAAATAAATGTTGGATCCAAGTGAGCAAGAGGATGAGAAAAGCTTACTTTCCGGACTGCTTGGCGAGTTTTTTGTGTTGGCATACAGTCTGAACCGGAGGAAAGGGTAATTACCTCTACATCATCAGCTTGACTAGCTTCTGCGTCCTCCTGAGGAAGATCATTGTTAATGAGATGCATGAAAAGAGAGCCAAGTGAGTCAAGTTCTACCTCAACTTCTGGATCATCAGTGTCGTCATCAAGCTCCATGTTGATCCGGTCAGCCGTTTTGCATTTTTACGTCCGTTTTACGGCTTTGGTTTTGGGGCGGGATGGCTTGACCACTTTATCCCCAATCAGCTTTGCCGCTTTCTCTATGGTTTTCCGTTTCCAGAAGGGGTCATCGCCCTGCATACATAGAAGAAGGGTTACAAGTTGTATAAGCTAAAAATATTAGAGATGAAAAGGAAGTATAATGCTTACAGCAGGCGGTTTGTTCTTGGCATAGAAGGGACTCAGACCGGTTTGACTACAGGCCAGTTCCGATTCATTCAGAATCTTCTTTACACCTTCAGTAACTTCTTCCTCAGATAATTGAAGGTTGCAATGGCGTTGAGGGTCATCAACCTCACCGGTATAATCACACATTAAACCGAAACGCCGGCTTAGTGGCAAGATACTCCAGGATATCCAACGGCGCACAAAGTCCACGCCTGTTAAGCCATTGGCCATAAAGGCCCGAAGTTTGGCGAGTTGAGGGGCATGTTTCGCCCTTTCGGGGGAGCTCAAACGTTGCGGCATCGGATGGGTATTGGAAAGCCGGTGCTCACGAAAGCCTGGAAGGGGATTTTCGTCTGCAGACGAAGTGTCTCTGCAATAAAACCAAGTTTGGTTCCATTCCTTTGGGTGGCTATGATGTTTGGCATGAGGAAATTCAAATTCTTTCCGTTTTTGAATCGAGACACCACCAAGTTCTGTGTTCGGGCCATTTACAAACTCTGTGCACCGGTTTAAGTGAAAGAAATCCCAGAACAGTTCTGCAGTCGGTTCTTCCTGTAAGTATGCTTCACAGAAGACTTGGAAGTTGCATAGGTTGGATATTGAATTCGACCCAATATCTTGTGGATGGAGTTGGAAATTGGCAAGTACATCCCGGTAAAACTTTGATCCTGGCGGTTTGAAGCCACGGCCTATGTGGTCAACAAAGACCACCACCTCGCCTTGCCTTGGGGTCGAAGGATTTTCTGTTCCTGGAACTCGCCATTTGATTTTAGTTTTCTTAGGCAGGGAGCCGATGCTGACCATCTCATTCAATTGAGTCTCAGTAACCCGGGAATGAGCCCAGTTGCAAGCAGTGAATTGTTTGGCCATTGCGAAACAAACAAGCTGAAAATGAAAGGCTGGTTTATAAATCACGCATGATGATATGCAAGATACAATGGAGCAAGAAACATACTGATATGTGAAATGGCGTAAACCGGAGACCAATGCAATAAGGGAAAAAAGGTAATACAAGGACAAGAGTATTCAGACACTGTTAAACCGGAGTATAACTGTAAAGGTAAAGGTCTCCTCCGGTTTATCAGAGGACTAATGGTACATATTGATTATACAAAGTTAAACCGCCTAGGTTGGCATGAGGAGAAACAGATTTCACATAAACATATGATAATTTCGGATCTAAGATAAGACAGGAAAGCAAAAATATTTTGACCTAAAAAGGGTAAGGCCCGAAACAATTTATGAAGGACTATATCAGCTTTTGCGCATATGGATTTATGGTGGTAACATAAGATTAGCCACGGCAAGGGATACGATAAAATGCGAAGCATTCATGTACAGGCCAAGGAAGAACAGCACCAAAAGCTCCGATGAACTGCAAGAGCCGCGAGGAACAGGGAAACCCTAATGGATCTAGGAAAGAAGGGGGAAAGGACTCACTGCGACCGCGGAAGCAGCGGAAGGGCGTTGTGGAACTCTGGTGCGAACAGGTTGATGCAGCGGCCGACGGCGAGGCAGAGGCGAGGTTCGAAGATGACGGCGACGCTCGAGTGCGGGGTCGTCGAGAGGAAGAAGAAGAAGAGATGAATGGGTAGCGGAAAGAAAAGGAAGGGGTCATCTGCCCCTATTTATAAGGCAAAGTGATAAAACGGCAAGTGCGAGAATCGAGGAGCCCAAAAATGGATAATTTAATAAAGGTGTCGCCTCGGTGGCTGAATACACATTAAATGAAGGTAATCGTCGACATCAACGGAAAGATGACGCCAGGGCGGTTTATCATAATCTGGGAGTATGACGTCACGGTGGTTTACAAGATCAAGGTGAAGATATGAGGGAAGAATTTTTCTAAGTGTAGAAGATTGACATGAACAAGTTCAAACCAATCTGGGGCATAATGTTGGGGATATTACTACTGGAGGTAAACCGGCCTTCTGTAGCTGGGTTAACTCCTTGAAGATTAGAAGCCCATGAAGATGCAAGGATGATGGCGCTTCACGAAGGCCCAAGGCCCAAAGGCAGGTTAAAGCCTGTAAATGTAACCGACCTAGTCATGTAACTTGTATTATAAGATAGGAAGGACAGAGACCAAACCGGATACGTTTATGATCCGGCTTCGGGACTCTGTAGCCCGGCGGGCGTCAACCTATGTATATAAAGAGACGACCCGGCCGTGGTTTAGGGACAGACAACAACTCGAGAGCCAGACAAAGCGGATTCGCTCCCTGGCCTTCGAAACCCTAGCAATACCAATCACAAGTAGACGTAGGCTTTTACCTTCCTTGAAGGGGCCGAACTAGTATAAAATCTCCGTGTCCCCTTGTCCGGTTTAACCCCTTTGAGCTAACCCGTAGCGATGACTCCACAACTAAGTCCTTTCACAAGGACATCTGCCGTGACAAACCCACGACAGACATCATATTATTAAGATGTCAAATTTTGGTTAATGTTTGCCAAATATGATTGAGACAACCCGGGCACATAAATTGAAAGGTG
>NC_041388.1:524838259-524866082 GCF_002162155.2 Triticum dicoccoides
TTATTGTATTCGGTTTGTAGTTTGTATCAATCCAAAGAGACCCAAAGAGAAAACAGTGGAGTACATTACACAAGTTGAGACACGTGTGCAATTTGTCACTATTGGTTTGAAGGCATAACACACTGTAAGTTTAGTGTTATGTGTCTCGACATGGAGGATTATTTCCTAAAATGGTTGAAAACATACATCTTTAAAGATGTATCAAATTGGCTTATACATGATCAAAAGAACTATGGGATATAACTAGGTAACCAAGTAACTAAACCCACGGGTACAAGCGTTTACGCACAAATCGAGGAAGAAGAGGCGCATGTTCTACTACCATGTCTCTAGCTCTATATGTTTGAGCCTCTGGTGTCATCAAGAAGTGCCCCATACGTCGTTGTTTCTGGGTAGGCGTATGCGTGCATGAGCTTGGTGATGATCTTTAGTGATAGTGGCACCTCCGGTGTGTGCGTAGTAAGGTAATCAAAAATGTCCACTCAGATTCAAGTTGGCACAAATGGTCACATTTTTTTGAATTTATTTCATGCTTTCCGACGCTGCCTTGGTCTCAAAGACGCTCATATGGATAAACTGCGTGTGCATGTTTTTTTTTTTTTTGCATGTTCACAAGAGCGAGTATGCGGGCGTATGTCTTTGTACCATGTTTTTTTAAGGCCATTCACGCTGTGACGCACGGTGTGATGAGCATAAGAACGGCGCTGCACATGTTCGCCGCCGTCGACAGTCGCACCGCCACGCGCTCCGGCCGCGGCGTTGCCAGTCACCAGGCGCCTTCTTCTCTTCTCGGAAAACCGCACCGTGAAAGAAGACGCACGTGGCGCAGGGTCAACGGTGGCGCGCTTGCTACTACTACTAGTCGACTCGTCTCGTCGCGCGCCTCCCTTGCTTGCGCTCCAGGCCACGCGAACGCCAGCCCTGACGTAACGCGGATCAGAGAACCCCATGCCCACACCACCACAACATGCGGTCGGGGCCTCTCCCTCGCATAAAAACTCCTCCAGAACCAGCCCGGTCTCTCCCCCATCCCCCGCCCCCAAAAAAACAATCGCGGCAGAGCCTACTCGTGTGACTACTCCTACCAATCTGCCCAGCAGAGCCGGCGCGGGGGGAACACGCTCGCTCGCTCGCGCCGCGTTGCATGCGCCGGGCAGCCGCCGCCGCCACCACCAGGATCAGGATCGGGATGGCGGCGGAGGAGGTCAGGCAGGCGTCCGCGGCCGCCACGGCGGCCGAGGCCGCGTCCGCGTCGGTGCCGGCCCCCGCGGGCTCCCGGTGGGCGCGGGTCTGGCCCTCCGCGCTGCGCTGGATCCCCACCTCCACGGAACGCATCATCGCCGCAGAGAAGCGACTCCTCTCCATCCTCAAGTTAGTATCTATTCCCCCTACCCCTATCCCTCCCTCTCCCGGAGCACGATTAGTTGTTTTGGTCGACGATTACTAGTGGTAGGCGGACGATTAGTTGTTCCCGCGTCTTCGGTGTACTATATTGAGTCGTAAGAGTTGATTGACTTCCCCATGTATCGCAATTTTGGGGGTTGCTCTACTTGTAGGGCTGTAATTCGCTAATCGCGGGTGTGAATACTACAGCTGTCTGTTTGTGCTAAAACCATCTCGCTCGATTACTGGTTCTGGAGCCAATTGTGATGTGGAACTTACTATAGTACCTTAAATCTGAGACCATATCAGAGCAGCGTGTCACTTTGGGATCACTAAAGCCTGGATTTATTATTTAATTTGAACTGTTCGATTGTTGTGCATAACACTCAGTTTCGTTTAAGCATGGAGTTGAGGGCTGTTCTGTCTGCCGGTTAGTGTCTGTTTGGTCTCATGAAGCTCATACATCAGTAATACCATATATTGTACTGTTTGATAATGTTAGTACTTTGGAACAATCCTTGACCATATGTTAGTTGGACTTTGTCCATTTGGTCTTTCTATATACCGTGTTAAAAAATATAATCATGAACTGCATGGTGAACGGAAGAGCGAACTGTGTTTGTTGTCGATCTAGTCGTTCATTCCAAATCCAATGCATGATAGCTTGGTCGATATATTACTCTGTTTCGATTTGTGTAACAAGGGCATTTAAAGAACATTTTCCATTGTCTTAAGTCCTTAACTCCTCGAGGGATTATGATATGTGTTCATTCCAACATATAGCATTGTATTATAGTACTGACATGGGATATCCCCAGTTTTACGCTTACTTGGCTTTTAGTAGATATTCCAGGTCTTCCTTTATTTTATTGTAGAAGATTTAAAAATTTCATTGTTCTGATACATGACGTAACCTTTTATCTTTGCAGAACTGGGTATGTCCAAGAACAAGTTAACATTGGCTCTGCTCCACCTGGGTCAAAAGTAAAATGGTTTAGATCATCAAGTGATGAGCCAAGGTTCATCAATACAGTGACATTTGATAGCAAGGAGAATGCTCCCACCCTTGTCATGGTCCATGGTTATGGTGCGTCACAGGGGTTCTTCTTTAGAAACTTTGATGCCCTTGCAAGCCGTTTCCGGGTGATTGCCATTGACCAGCTTGGGTAAGCTCTAAGAAAATCAAGACTACTGTGACTTATATTCCTTAAGTGTGGCGATTGAAGTAATTATATTTCCATTCCTTTGTTCAATGTTTCTTATTTGTTACAATTGTCCTTGACGCATGTAGAAAAGGGATATTGGTCTGAACAGTTTTGTGCATTGCAATATTTGTACACAATATGTCTGCATACCTACAAAATACTAGGATATGATTCATGGCTTGTTCACATGCCACAAATCTAATTTTGATTGTTTACAATTATCGGTGTTAATGTTACTCGTTCTTGTAATTGACGTAAAGAAAGAAAAATATTAGTGTAGATTCATTGATCGTAGAGTTCAAGATATATGTTAGAAATTGAATGTTATCATACTGTGAGTTAAGAGGAGTCACGCACGTCCTTTTACCTCTAGGTAAGGAAAATTAGTCTGACGATACACAAATGTTTGCCTACTGTTAGGATATGTGTCATGCATGATAAATTTTTTATACTGTTCTTGTAATTACTCCACATTCTTTGATGTTGCATACTGTTGAATTTTTCCTACCCTTTTGCAGTTGGGGTGGATCAAGCAGACCTGACTTTGACTGTAGAAGTACTGAAGGTTAGATACAGATACTTTATTTGTTGCATGACTTTGTAAGGTACTGTTGATATTTTATTATGCTACTGGTTCCCCTCAACTGCCACTATCATGTCTGTTATTGACCATGCCTTGGCCTCAAATTTTATGGTGAAACATCCCCCTTTTTTCCGATTTTTGACAATCCTGCGAGCAATTGCTACTATCAGAAACCCATGTAGATTTGTTCCATCATATTGCTTTGTGATGTAGTTTCTGGTATATGCTTTTTTGAAACAATGAGTAACAGGCTTCCTTCCGTTTTTTATTTTGGTCAACTTTGTAAACAGAAACCGAGGCTTGGTTCATAGATTCTTTTGAGGAATGGCGCAAAGCAAAAAACCTCAGTAATTTTATATTGCTTGGTCATTCTTTCGGAGGATATGTTGCGGCAAAGTATGCCTTACAGGTATATTTATAATAAATTTAGCAAGTGAAGCTACTCGACTGTTTCCTATGATTATTATACTAAAATGTATGCTTTGTTTCAGCATCCTGAACATGTTCAGCACTTGATTTTGGTTGGTTCTGCTGGCTTTTCGTCAGAAACAGATCATAGTTCTGAGTGGTTAACCAAGTTCCGTGCAACGTGGAAAGGCATGCTAGTAAACCATCTTTGGGAGTCCAATTTCACTCCTCAGAGAATTGTGAGGTAAGGCTAGGGCTTCTTCTATTTGTATTTTCATTTTTTACCTAAAAATGCAAATGAAGACAAGATGGAAATCTAAGCCTCTCCGCTTCATTGTTAGCAATCATCCACGTCTAGTTAAGTTTGCAAAGTGCACGTACCTTATAAAACAGAGCAATCCATCACTCCCATTTTAACTGATGGAATTATTATGTGGCCAGCTGTGACAGCCATATCAGACCAAACCTGCCAGCATGATTTTGTTGGGAAAACAGCAAAAGCAAAGTGAACGGAAGCTCCACTACTATTTTTCTATCAAATAGAAAAGTACCAATTGTTCTCCAAAGTACTAACACAAATTAACAAAAATCGCAATCAAATTCCTTTTGCTGACTTAGAAGTCATTGAAGCCATCATATATACTCTGAACTGGCAGTCACAGCTGGGGTTATAACAACCACGTCATGCTTCAGTCAGTTAAAATGGATGGAAGGACCGGATTGCTCCTTCTATTGAAGTAGATGAGTACTATGTTCAAATTGAAGTGCAGATAGCTGCAACAATGCAAAAGCAATCGAATTTCTGCTGTGTTTTTTTATAAATACGATTGAGTCTTTTTTCCTTTCTAAGCTACCTCTTTGGTACCTTCTGTACTGACGTTCATTTATTTTACTTAAACAGAGGATTAGGTCCTTGGGGCCCAGATTTAGTTCGGAGATATACCACTGCTAGGTTTGGCTCACATTCAACAGGTGAATTACTAACAGAAAACGAGTCCTCCTTGCTGACAGGTAAACATTCGTTGTTACATTAAATCCAGTAAGTTCATTTTCTTGGATGATTCTTGTGACTGAACCTTATTGTTGCTTTCTTGTATATGAAGATTACATTTACCACACTTTAGCTGCCAAAGCTAGTGGAGAGCTGTGCTTAAAACATATTTTTTCCTTGGGGGCATTTGCAAGGAAACCACTTCTGCACAGGTTAGCTCCTCTTCCTATGTAGTTAGTTTCTGGGAACTGTTTCCCTGGTGATCTTAATAGCAGGTACAATAGATATGCTTCTTAGTAATGATTAAGAATTTAACATAAGATTCCCTTCCATTATACTCCCTCCGTCCCAAAATTCTTGTCTTAGATTTATCTAAATACGGATGTGTCAAGTCACGTTTTAGTATTAGGTACATCCGTATCTAGTCAAATCTAAGACAAGAATTTTGGGACGGAGGGAGTATTATCTAAAACTGTTTTTAAAAAGCAAAAAGGAGTGTGTGGACCCAACTAGTTGAGCAAAATTCACTTTCATTGATTGTGGCTTTCAAATCTTTAGCGGACATGATATGGTTTGTTCTCATGTTCTTCCCTGACATACTTGTTAATTTCTTCTCCCTTTATAGCATTAGTCAAGTACACCCTCTGTAAACTAATATAAGATGGTTTATATTACTCAACTAGTATGTCTTATATTACTTTACAGAGGTACTGTAGTAGATAACTATGGCTGCCAATAACCTCTTATTGTTTACCATGCATAGATTCAAATTCCAGCATGGTCTATGTAGTGAAAAGTTGAACATCTTACTCTGCAATCCTGTCATGTATTCTGACATTAGTTCCGTAATGTCATCGATCCTGGATGCACTCCTTTACCAGATTATAATTTCAAAAGCTTAAAATATTCCTCACATGCTTCATGCTTGATAAGAATTTAGTACCAAGCTGATGCAATTGAACCACGCATTAGTTTTTACTCCCATGGCATCACATTGCCCAGTCTTGTTTGGGAGAAAATTCCTTATTTAACACTATTTTAAATTTCGTTTCCTTATTTGACACTGAAAAACTTTTTCTTCCCTATTTAACAACGAGTTTAAATTTTATGCCTTTTATGACACTTTTGTCCATTTTGAGTCAAAATGATACCTGAAAAGACCCTTTTACCCCCATGTGGCATATGTGTGTGGAGGACAGTAGCACACACGCAACATCAGTGTGAGGCAGTAGCGCACACAGCAGCACATAAACACGCAGCAACACACACGCGCGCGCACACACACAGCAGCACACACGCACGCAGCACACTCACGGGCAGCAGCACACACGAGCGTAGCGCGCGCGTACACACGCGGCAGCGGCGGCAGCAGCAGCACACACACAGCAGCACAGACGCACACAACACACAACACAGGCGGAGGACGCGGTGCAAAAGCTTTTATACCGGTACACACATGCATCTAGTCGTATAGATGGCTGGGATTGAAAAGAAAAAACAGAGTCTGGTCATAGGGGCCTAGTTTCAACCCAAAAAATTTAAACTCATGCACTAGCAAACACACATGCACGTAACAGGACACACACGTACATACACTTGCACTAGCAAACACACACACAGCAGCACACGCACACGCGCGCGCGCACACACACAGAGCAGTAGCACACGGGTACACGTACACGCACGCGTGCAACATCACACAAACATACCACATGAGGGCAAAAGAGTCTTTTCAGGTGTCATTTAGGTTTGAAATGGACAAAAGTGCTATAAAAGGCATAAAATTTAAATTCTTTGTTAGATAGGGAAGAAATTATTTGTCGATGTCAAATAGGGCATAAATTTTAGACACGGTGTTAAATAAAGAATTCTCCCCTTGTTTGGACAGAAATTGCTCGTCGTGAAACTACTTTAGTTGATAAAATCTGTTGGGGGCAAGAGATCATCCTAATCTACACTACGTTTTAATCGTCCACATTCTCTTAAAGAGAGTATTAGCTTATAACTAACTAAATAACTATACTACCAATGTTCGTCCATATATTTAATATACTCCCTCCGTCCCAAAATAAGTGACTCAACTTTGTACTAAAGTTACTACAAAGTTGAGTCACTTATTTTGGGACGGAGGGAGTACATGATAAGGTAAATGATCTTGTAGATGCAGTAATTTATTGACCAAAAATACCAGATATAATGAATCATGCATCATAAATGTATTTATATTTTTCTAACTGGCCTATTAACTTGCAACAGTGCATCCGACTGGAAAGTGCCAACTACTTTCATATATGGTCATGACGATTGGATGAATTACCAAGGGGCGCAGCAAGCACGCAAGGACATGAAAGTTCCTTGCGAAATCATCAGAGTCCCACAGGTCAGTTTTCCTTTCTGGCAGTATGTGTACAGCTAAAAGATACTTCTACTGTATTGACAACGTATACCTTAACTGCTATGCAGGGAGGACATTTTGTGTTTATAGATAACCCTGTGGGTTTCCACTCGGCGATCTTCTACGCGTGCCGGAAATTTTTATCTGGAGATGCAGAGGAGGGTCTCTCTCTTCCTGATGGCTTGATATCTGCATGAGGCGTCATCTCGTGTGATCTCATACCGAATAGCGGTATGGGCATAAAGCAAAGCTATACGACTAAAGAAATGTTCAATGACTGCTGGCGTCGCCAATTTGTTTTTGTATGTATGAATTCTGTGAATATGTCATTCATATGTGCTTGCGTACCAACAACACTAGTGAGACAATTATGTTTTTGTTGCGGGTCTAGATATAATTATGTCATATGCGTAAGATCTCCCTAGTCAGTTTTTAGGTCAAGTTACTGTGAGTGATGCTCTATATTCTTTCAGGGTCAACTTTATGTTTGCTTGCTACGAAACATCTTCACAGTATATTAACTGTGGTTGCACATTTCATGTCGAAAAAAACTGCGGTTGCACACTTCATGTCAAAAAAAAAACTCTGGTTGCACATTTGCTGCACCCATTGCTGTGCCGTAGCCAGTAACCTCTGATATATAGTCCCTCATTTTTGGTTTATAAGGCTCAATTTAAAATTCTCACCAATCAAGATTGATGGTGAGTGATGGAATACTTTTTGTAATTTACAAAAGCACCCAATTAATGCTTTTGTTTTTCTTAAAAAATTATGTTTATCAATGTATTAATTGCAATGCGTACATGCATTGGTTAATTTTTTTTAATACTTACATGCAATGATTTAATGCACCTTGGAATATGAACTTGTGATAGGGAACAACCAAATTGAGTCTTATAAAATAAAAAAACTAAGATTTTGAGATAAGCCCTATAAACCGAAAAGGAGGGAGTATATGTTTGGTGTATCTTACGACACTAATCCTACCAGACTATTAGTGTACAATTACCATCATTGGTCATAGCAAAAACATTTCTGTCACTGCATTTAGTTACTGTTAGGATTAATTAAGGATAATCTCCCCTCAGGGTATATATTGTACTAAGCTTAACGGCTTGCTGATTACGATATCGAGAGTTTTTTTGCGGCGGCGGTGCCAAAGAGATTTATGTCTTACTCCCTCCTTTTCAGTTTATAGGGCTTAATTTAAAAAAAATTCAACCAAGGTAGATGATGAATGATGAAATTAATTCAGCAGTTTGCAAAAATACTTAACTAGTACTCTCATTTTTTGAAAAATTTGTGTATACCAATGCATTGATTGCACCACATACATGCATGAGCACTTAATGACCAAGAATTTCTACATGCATTGGTGAGTTTTTTCTTCATCTTTGCATGCAGTGATTTAATACACCTTGAAATCTGAACATATGATCGTAAATACCCTCTCCGTCTAGATGAGTAAGTCATATTAGAAGGTGCATCACGACCTAGGTGCAAGCAGATTGGTGGAAAAGAAGAATACGCCTATCTTCTAAACACAACATTTAATCACAACATTTAATCCCATGCAGGCCCTCGCAATTCATATCATGAAAAGCGCTTTGATTTCTTGCCTAATAACCGCATGGACGTGCTGCATGCATTGGTCCTTGCCTGAGCAAAAAAATCGGAGAAAAGGGGTTTCCACGGGAGGCAGCGAGGCAAAGGTGGAAGCGCTCGCCGCCGAATGAGACAAGGCGGGCATCGAGATGGAAAATTAATGTACTGCGCCTAAACATTTTGGGACTATCTAATTTTCGCAAGGTGGCTTATTCACCTAGATGGATGAAGTAGTAGAATTGAGACTTGTAAAACGGAAAAACAAACTTTTTGAAATGAGCCCTATAAACCGAAGAGGAGGGAGTAACTGTCAACGTTAAGTTGCTAAGAAACAAAAGGCGGACGTGGTGTCTCTGAGCTTGAATTCAAATGAGCTCGGTGAACAATAAAATCCAAAATAATAATAATAACAAAATCATACAAATTCTGAATTTATTTTGAGACAAACATTGACAAATGTATTGAGTCATGGAATGACATTTGTGGACGTCATGGGAAAAATATCAATGCTCCAAAATGTTATTTTCGGAAGCATTTTGAAGTGCTGATTTTATTTTCTTTGCCATGACTTCTACGAAACTTTACAGGCACCTAAAACACTCACCAAAGTTGGCCACAAAAAAAATCAATTTTCAATTTGTTCTTCTAATATTTTTTTGATTTTACTATTCATCACGAGCTCAAATGAGCTGGCGAGCAGAAGATGACTTTCGAGAAAAACTCACTACTACATTTCAGCACCAGCGAGCGAGCGTGCCGCTCTTTCGCGCCATCGCCTGCCCCATTTGATGAGCCTAATAAACCCACAGGCGGGCCGCGCCGCGGCACGCGCGGCAGAGCATGGAGCCCCCTCCGCCTTGGCCGGCCTGGACGCCGCCACCTCCAGGATCGCCTCCCACGGCCGCGCCGGAGACGCCGCCGCGGCGCGCGCCGTGTTCGACGCGATGCCCCGCCGCGACGCCGTCGCGTGGAACGCCATGCTCACCGCCTACGCCCGCGCCGGCCAGCCGCGCGCGGCCCTCGCGCTCTTCGCCGGCATGGGCACGCCGGACGCCTTCTCCCTCACCGCAGCGCTCTCCGCGGCGGCGGCCCTCCGCTCGCCCGGCGCCGGCGCGCAGCTCCACGCCCGACTCCTCCGCATCGGCCTGCGCGCGCCGCTCCCCGTCGGCAACGCGCTCGTCGCCATGTATGCCAGGTGCGCCCGCGCGGACGACGCCGCGCGCGCCTTCCGGGAGATGCGCGGCCGCAACGCGCTGTCCTGGTGCTCGCTCCTCCACGCCTACGTCGCCTCGGGCCGTATGGCGCTCGCGCGCGAGCTGTTCGACGAAATGCCCGCTGGAAGCATCAGCAGTGTTGCCTGGAACACGCTGCTCACGGGGTATTCCCGCAGTGGCAATGCCGAGCAGTGTCTGCTTCTGTTCAACGAGATGCGGGTGTCGGGACTGTCTTGTGACGATGCAACGCTCTGCATTCTAATCGACGCTTGCACGGAGCTGCGCTACCCATCCACCGGCGTTGCAGTCCACAAGATCGTTGTGCAGAGTGGCTGGAATGCGGTCCCTGAGGTCAATAACTCACTTATTTCCTTCTACAGTAAGTTCAGCTTGCTAGATCATGCTGTCAAGATCTTCGAGTCTATGAAGAGTAGAACCATTGTGTCCTGGAATTCACTGATCGATGCATACACCAGGCTTGGCCACATTGAACAAGCTGCTGCTCTGTTTCAAAGTGCTCCTGAGACCAATGACATCTCCTGGACTTCGATGATTGGTGGTTTTGCGAGGAATGGCTACGTAGATGAGGCCCTTGCACTATTTGTCAAGATGTTGGCACACGAGCATATCCGTCCCGATGATTTCACTTTTGGAGCTGTGCTTCATGCTTGCGCTACCGCTGCTTCTCTGGCCAATGGAAGGATGATCCATGCCTGTGCATTCCAAAGTGGTTTTGCTTCATACTTGTATGTGGCCAACAGCTTGATGGACATGTATGCCAAGTGTGGCGATGTCGAGGGTGCAGGCAATGTGTTCCATGCCGTTCTTCAAAAGGACTCTGTCTCGTGGAACACCATGCTGTTTGGGTTCGCGATAAATGGATGGGCAAAGGAAGCATTTGCGCTGTATGAAAGGATGCTGTCCCACGATGTTTGCCCCGATGAAGTCACGTTCACAGGCTTGCTCACAGCCTGCAGCCATTCTGGCTTCCTGGAGCAAGGGAGAACCTTTTTTGAGTCGATGGTGTCTGTCCATGGACTGAAGCCAACCCCAGAGCATTTAGCTTGCATTCTCGACATGTATGCTAGATCTGGGAACATCGCAAAAGCCATTGAGATGCTGGAACAATACTCTGACACGGTTCATACGCATAGCAGCGATATGCACGAGTCTCTGCTTAGTGCCTACTCATCAGTTCACCTGGACACAAGAATCGGAAGGAAGGTGGGGAGCAGCATGGTGTCGACGGAGCCTGTGAGAGACACCGGCTATGTGGTCCTGTCCAACTTGTTGTGCGCCACTAGGCAGTGGAAGGAGGCGGAGGGGGTGAGGAGAGCCATGGCAGAGCATGGTGTCAAGAAGTCTCCTGGCTGTAGCTGGATCCATGTGAAGGGTGCTGCTAAGGTGTTTGCATCAGGTGGGCAGGAACTTGATCCATCACATAGAATATGCGATATCATTCAGTTGTTGGATGAAGAAATAAGAAATACTGTGTGTTGCGGTGCATAATTATTATCATTCGGTTTTGCGCGGCACCTTTGGTGTGTGGAATTCATCAGAGAATCACATATTGGTTAGCCATGCTCAAATACTACATGAAGGAATTGCCGTAGTAAGATGATCGGCAGCAGGAAATCGAAGATGATTAGAACAGCAGAGAAAAGAAGAACGCCGAGAACACACTGAAACGCAGGTTGCAGTTCAGAGTGGCTGAAACACACGGCGTTTACGCTGAAAAGATTGAAGAACGCGTGGTTTCCAGTTTAAAAGACTAAGGATATATTTTCTGTCCTTATGGGTCATCCAATGTGTATAGGACAACCGTAGTGTCAAAATGTGAGCTAGTCAGCAGCCAAAAAGGAGATATCTTCTCAGTGCTCAAAAGACATCCATTGCAAGTCTGTGATAAATCTCTATACCAAACTTCAGTATCTGTGCAGAATTCACAGGTGTGTTGCTGGAAACCGATTCTCCTGGGCTGGGCAAAAAGAAACGTTTGGTGCTTCCTTCGTCGCTGACACAAGAGTTGCAAACGTAGAAGGATACTGATTTGTCGGCCCCTATATGTATTATGCTATTGTAGATTTGAGTCTATTTGTCATTGTTTGGCTACAGCTTTGATAGGGCAGTTTTGGAGCGATATAGGACACGCGCCTGCGATGCGGGCTTGCTCTTTTTTGGGTAGTAGTGCTATGTGGGCGGTTTTATACTAGCTATGTGGGCGGTTTTATAATAGGTTGCTGATTTTTGGCTTGTCGGTGTGCCCGATTCTTTTTGTAGAAACTAGGATTAAACCCATCCGGCCTGGACTAGCAGTCGGATTCATGCCCTAAAAGGTGTAATTATTCATGGCCGGCGAAGCACTAAAGATGACGAATTATTCTTTCAGTGGAAGGCGACATTACCGTCGATAGTGCACTCTCTTATAAAGATAATTTATCTTTTCAGCGATGTTCTTGTCAATAGTGAGCCACCTGTGGTGACAACCTTTTTTACTGAGGGCTGTAGTGACTTTGTCAATTTTAAGACCCAATATTCTGGGTGCCCATAAGTTGACCAACTAGAGTTGATAAGAAGCCATTGGTATGCCAAAAGTTGGCAACCATCCAAAGTAAGACCAAAGTTTTGGTCATGACAAAAATTGATAAGGTGCATATTGGCAACAAACCAAACCAAAGATACACATACACTTCTTTCTTCTAGAATATAGTATTTATATTGTTACCCCAAACTTTCGTTTGGTTCAATTCTCTCTCCCCGAACTCTAAAAGCAGTTTGTAACACTTTAGGCTTCTTGTTGACTTGTGGTGGAACTAGCCTATTGGGTTTAAAGCCTAGACTTAGTATGAATGCTTTTGTTCTTTTGATTCTATTTTAGACTCTCTATCGATGTTCGTTTATTGAGAGAAGACGTCCATGTCAAGACACCTATAATAACTTCATCAATTTTGAAATGTGCCATTTCGTCTCTTATAGAGATGCTAATAGAGTTAAGGTATACTAGCCGTGTGCGCGTGTACGGAAGCGTTTGTGTGTGTATTAAGCAGTATGTTTCTAAAAAAGACTTTAATATGGAGAGTGCCATACATGCTTTCAAGCAAACGATGCGCCTTCAGGATTGCCACGCTATCACCGCTTTGAGATTTGCAGGCGGGATTAAACAAAGGAGAGTCTCCCTCAAAAAAATTCACTCTCGTCCATGTAAAAAAAGATAAAGTCTATTTTAAACCTTGAAATAGTATGCGTTATCGGAATTAAACCCTAAACTCTAAATCCCTAAAATCGGCACCCTGAATTGGCTAATCCCGTTTAATTTCAACCCTACATATGTTTGCCGCACCGGGGACAGAAAGACCCCGACCGGGATCATTCACTTATCTCACTTACTATGTGGGCCTACATGTCATATTCATTTCTTCCTCCTTTTTATCAAAGATGAAAAGCCAAACTGAATTAAAACTCAAGTAGCAATAGGAACGGATACTACTAGTAAGACACATAGGCATGGATCTTCGTAACGCAACGAACAGACTAATACGAGTTTCTTGCTTAGCATCTGTGCCTCGACGAATATTGCAAGGCACCCAGCTTGCTTAGCATCCATGTTGTTTTGTCCTCCGCCATCTCCCGTCTCCCACACGCTCGTAGCCGCCGCGTCCGTGAGACCGCTGAGTGCCGGCTCCGTCGTCTACGTCCACTCCAGGGCGAGCGCTAGGAGCATGCTGCTAGTGGCGCTGCTGGTGGCCACGCCCGAACGTGCTTGAGCTCCCAGTGGCCGGCGCGGATGACGGGTATGAAGGTATCAGACGTGCTTGACCTCACAGAAAACGGACATGCTAGACGTCCTGCTCACATTGTATGGACATTGTAGTGAGCTACTCGGTTCAAAGAACGCAGCGCGACGCCATAGTGCCACGCAGCTACCGAGACCCCGGCAAGATGATGGCCACGGTGACCCACTTGTCCCGGGATGATACGGCGCCGACGTGGCCGTCGGGAGCGTGATATCGAGCCCTCGGAAACCCCCTTGTCTCTAACCTACTGCTCCAATTCTGCACAAGGATCTCCTGATACCCACCACCATTCTGTCGAACAGGTGGTGTGCATGCACTCCCCTGCAGCTCACCTCGCCTCTGAGCTCGCTTCGACCGAGCTGACCATGAATTCATGTTAGAAACCGGCCAACTACCCTATTTGCGTGCCTGTGCCTCCATCTGGGATACGTATTGCGCCAGGCAGTGGACATGACGCGGCGGGTTGTGGTGACTCCGCTGGACTTGTATAGCAGTGGGCGTGGATGCTGGACAGTGGCACGACGAGGGGCACGTATGTGTATGCTAGCTGATTGAGCTTACCACACATACGCCAGCCGTCGAGTTTGCCGAACGACTGCCACAGTTGGAGAGAGAGCGAGGGATCGTTGGAGAGGATGAATCTGACATGTGGGCCCATATAGTCAGTGACAGCAGAGTGCGATCCCGGCCGGGATTGTTATTTTTCTAGCCTGCCAAATTAGTCTACATGGATCTAGGGTCGGGATTGACCGGGATCAGTGAGTTTAGGGTATCGATTTCAAGGATCAAGAGTTCACGCCTTTTTTGGATTGAAGGATTTTTCACAGGATTCTCACGGGATAGCAGTCCTTAGGATTGTTTCTTATAAAACGGCTTTGGATCACATGATTGGGTCATTAAAATTTCTTAGAATTGGGTCGCCAAAGTACTGATTTACATATGAGGTCCGAGCTCTGGAAAAAATTCATAGAATTGGCTATATCATGGCAATCAACTCTTTCATTTTTCCTATTTCTTTGTTTTCCAAATCATGCGATCCAGAGAAGCCGTGAGGGTTTGATTTCAACTATCACTATGAATTCCAGGTTTAAAATAGACTTCACTCTGTAAAGAAAACCACTCCTTCCACCGGTTGACTGGTTTTGACTAAGCGTTACATGCCACGTCATCGGGGTTACCTCACCAGGACAAGTCCCGTCTCCCGAGCCCGAGCCAATCCGTCCCGTGAGAGGAGCGCCGCCACTGCCCCCCGCCGCCGGCTGGCCCTCCCCGCCGCCCGCTTCCCCGCCGCCCACTTCCCCGCCTCCATACCCCGCCCTCACCCGCAGTCCCGCTTCTCTCGTCCCCTCGTGGCCGCACCACCCCATCGCCACGGTCCCGCCACCCCGCCCCACCCACCCACCCACCCAATCCTAAACCCTAGACTTCTCCCCCTCAAACCCTAGGAAAGGACCAGGTCTCGCCGGAGCCGCCCCGCCGGGGCGCGGCGGAAGCGGAGCCCCGGAGCCCCTCTGCGGAGGAGAAGAGGTCCAGGAGGCCCCGCGGGGCAGCAAGGGAGCGGGCAAGATGAGGATCATGATCAAGGGCGGGGTGTGGAAGAACACCGAGGACGAGATCCTCAAGGCCGCCGTGATGAAGTACGGCAAGAACCAGTGGGCGCGCATCTCCTCGCTGCTCGTCCGCAAGTCCGCCAAGCAGTGCAAGGCCCGCTGGTACGAGTGGCTCGACCCCTCCATCAAGAAGGTAATGCCCCCCACCCACCCCTCCGTTGCTTGCGGCGCCACGTGCTCTGTAAATTTTGCCATGGCTAGTGTTCCGTTAGCGAGCGAACTGCAATTAGATGCTGATATGAAAGGATTATAGAGGATCTGTAATTGTGATGCGGAATGAGCAGAAATTAGAGGATCCGTGGTTATCATGTGGTGTTTTGAAAATGCTACACCGTGTACAGTTTCGAGGAATCGCTATTTGGTTTGTACTATCTAGTGTGCGTTTTTCGTTGTGAATTGCTCTACATGTTTTTGAAATGCTCATATTTAACAACCTACATATTGGTTTTGAGGTTTTATGTTATTCTCTCTTCATGCTATACCATGGTAAAAGAGATCCTATGCACTGATTGTGACCCGTACGTTATTGAATGACCAACTTCCACCAGCGGAGCTGACTAATTGTCTTTGTGCAATGGAATGTTCTTGTTAGAAAGGGTAATATAATGAACACATTATGTCATCTTTGTGTTGCCGCCGTATACTTATTTTTTGGCTATGACTATTACAGCTTGCATGATGTTATGCTGTTAACACCTTTGTCGAGAACTCTAAATTGGATGCTTAATGCTTCATTAGCATTGTCATGTAATTCTAAAACTTACGCGTCTAATAAAAACCAAGTAAACTTAACTGAACTGTACTTTCGGTTTGTGTGATTCACATTCTAATTGAATTGACTTGTCCAAAATAACCGTCAATCTTTACCTGTCATATGATGCTTAATGATTCTTTTAATTGGCTATATCTGTTACTCCCTCTGTTCCTAAATATAAGTCTTTTTAGAGATTCCAATATGAACCATTTTGCTCCGTATGTAGTCTATATTGGAATCTCTAAAAAGACTTATATTTAGGAACGAAGGGAGTATATTGTGACATAGATCCGCTCCATTTTCAGTTTTCAGCTGTCTTTGTAATATAGAGGTTCTGTCATTTATATCACTTAACTAACCTGTATCCATTGACTCCAGACTGAGTGGACAAGGGAAGAGGATGAGAAGCTGCTCCATCTTGCTAAGCTGATGCCTACTCAATGGAGGACTATTGCACCTATTGTGGGTCGAACACCATCCCAGTGTCTCGAGCGTTATGAAAAATTGCTTGATGCTGCCTGTGCAAAGGATGAGAATTATGAGCCTAATGATGACCCAAGAAAGTTGCGACCTGGGGAGATTGATCCAAACCCCGAGTCAAAACCTGCACGTCCAGATCCTGTTGACATGGACGAAGATGAAAAGGAAATGCTTTCTGAGGCAAGGGCTCGCTTAGCTAACACCAGGGGTAAAAAGGCAAAACGGAAGGCAAGAGAGAAACAGCTTGAAGAGGCGAGGCGGCTTGCATCACTGCAAAAAAGGAGAGAACTGAAGGCAGCTGGTATTGACAACCGGCACAAAAAAAGAAAGAGAAAGGGAATTGACTATAATGCCGAGATCCCTTTTGAAAAGAGACCCCCTCCAGGCTTTTATGATACAGTGGGTGAGGACAGGCCACTTGAGCATGTGCAGTTTCCAACTACGATTGAGGAGCTTGAAGGGAGGAGAAGAGTGGATGTAGAGGCTCAATTGAGAAAGCAAGACATTGCCAAGAACAAGATTCTGCAGAGGCAGGATGCTCCTGCCGCAATAATGCAAGCAAATAAACTCAATGACCCAGAAGCTGTCACGAGAAGGTCCAAACTAATGCTTCCACCACCCCAAATTTCTGATCATGAATTGGAGGAGATTGCAAAGATGGGCAATGCTGGTGATCCTGCTCTAGCCGAGGAGCTTGGTGAAGGAAGTACTGCCACCAGGACACTGCTTGCAAATTATTCCCAGACTCCAAGGCTTGGTATGACACCATTGCGAACGCCGCAACGAACGCCAGGTGGGAAAGGTGACGCTATTATGATGGAGGCAGAGAATCTTGCACGTTTAAGGGAATCACAAACACCTCTTTTAGGAGGTGATAACCCAGAGCTTCACCCATCAGATTTCTCAGGCGTTACACCACGTAAGAAAGAGATACAGACTCCGAATCCCATGGCAACGCCTCTGGCTAGCCCTGGCCCTGGTGTTACCCCAAGGATTGGTTTGACACCGTCCAGAGATGGAAATTCCTTTGGGTTAACTCCAAAAGGAACCCCTTTCAGGGATGAGCTTCACATAAATGAAGAGGTGGAAATGCAGGACAGCGCTCAGCTTGAGCTTCGTAGGCAAGCAGAGTTAAGAAGAGGTCTGCGGTCTGGTTTTGCTTCTATTCCACAGCCTAAGAATGAGTACCAGATAGTTATGCCATCTATCACAGAGGAGAAGGAAGAAGCTGAAGAGAGAATTGAAGAGGATATGTCAGACAGGTTAGCACGAGAAAGGGCTGAGGAACAAGCAAGGCAGGAGGCATTGCTCAGAAAGAGGTCCAAAGTGTTGCAGAGGAGTTTGCCTAGGCCACCTGCTGCTTCAGTGGAGATTCTCCGGCAATCTCTTATTAAAGGTGGTGAAAGCAGAAGTACCTTTGTGCCTCCTACATCACTTGAACAAGCTGACGAGCTAATAAATGAGGAACTCCTTAGGCTCCTTGAGCATGATAATGCTAAATATCCTCTTGATGAACAAACTCAAAGAGAGAAAAAGAAAGGGAGCAAGCGTCAGACAAATGGGCCAGCTTTCGTCCCTGAAATCGAAGGTTTTGATGAGCATGAGCTAAAAGAGGTATACTTCCTTTCTGCCCCTCTTTTATTATTGGTATTTGACGTTGAACTGTATATCCAATTTACTTGATAACATATATTTTGAATTTGATATAGTATTACCTATGTTTTTAAGGCGTCTGTAAGGTATATATGTAAGAGAGCAGCAGGTCTAAACCATTCCTCTAGCAGCCTTTGTGATCTTACTTCTGATAGCCAATTATTTTTATAGCTAATCCATTGGCATTAAATGCTATCCTGGAGATGGCAAGGGAAGGAAAACATGTTTATTTTGTATAGTGGAAGCTGTATACAGCACATCACTAACAAGATAACTGTTTGGCTGTAGGATTCATAGAAGAATTATGCTAGGTTTTATGCACTTACCCTGTTTTTAGGATACTTGTTTTTCTGGAAAATGAATGAATGCTCAAAAATCCAAGTGGGCACTAATCACGTTAAGCATGCATCACTTAGATGTGACACTGTCATGGATAGACAATGAGTGCACACGATTGCTTGAAAAACAAGGATTGAAAGCTGAAACGAATTTGAAAACCGTGGTTGAAAGTCTGAAATATCAAGATAAGAATATATGCATTCTACAGTTTAAAAATTGTCCGTCCGGAGTGTAAAGGATGCTATCATCTACAAGTAATGTGTTAGTTAGAATTGTTATGTTATGCACATGGGCACACCCCATGCAGAGAACTGTGCAGTATTTCTTCACAATAGTATTGACAAAGTTTGAGATGTGTATTCTTTCTGCATAAGAACTCACATGCACGTATATTGGATTACTGAAATACTTCCTCAATGTAGTAATCACTTATAGCCATCTATTCCTTTTTGTTTAGCCTGACTAAGTGGGTTGTTGTCTAGCATATCATCCATGAATGCAGGTTTTTGCTTTTTAGTAGAAGGCTGTGTGTTATATGACTTATGAGTGGGTGGTTTTCTGTACCCGTATACAGAGTTGGTTTCGTGCCGAATCTTTATTTACATTTTTTTATGGTTCTTTGTGTCAGTCCTGTTTGCCTCCTTTAGTTTAATTGTAATGATGGAGAAAGTTTTTAAAATTACTTATTTATTTGTTGACAGGCAAGTTCTATGGTTGAGGAGGAGATTCAGTATCTTCGTGTGGCCATGGGCCATGAAAATGAATCTTTTGAGGATTTTGTAAAGTCACATGATGCATGCCAAGAGGACCTTATGTTTTTCCCTGCTAACAACAGCTATGGCCTTGCTAGTGTTGCTGGAAATGCTGATAAAATTTCTGCTTTGCAACATGAGTTTGAAATGGTAAAGAAGAGAATGGACGATGAGGCAAAGAAAGCCTCTCGGCTTGAGCAGAAGATCAAACTGCTGACACAAGGATACCAGGTTAGTTGAGGATGATGCTTCATCTTTGTGGTATGCCTATATTAATTTTAACTTTTCTCCAGACAACATTTTATACAGTCTGGCTATGCTAAACGTTTCTCTTTAGTTTGTATGAGGACACCTCCCTAACATCTCTGCCCCATTGATGTTTGCTGTCATTTAAAAATGCACCATGTGGAAGCCAACCCATAATTTGAAAGATTATCCGGTTGCCCCAAACCAAACTTGCATAATTTGCAAAGAAATGCAACAGTTTAGTGATCTTCTTATTTTGCTTTTCATTTGATACCTACTGGATTAGTTCTACTGAAACAATATTGTATGATATTGTTTCTAGCTTTTCCATGTCGATTTGCAGTGCTGATGGTTTGCTTCACTTGTTATTTCATTTGTTAGGCACGAGCTGCAAAATTGGGGTCACAGATCCAGGACACCTTCAAGCAGATGAACACTGCAGCCACAGAACTTGAATGCTTCCAAGAGTTGCAGAAACAAGAACAGATGGCTGGTGCCTATCGTGTGAGAAATTTGTCTGAAGAAGTGAATAAACAGAAAGCACTAGAACAGACTCTCCAGAGCCGCTATGGTGATCTGTTGTCTGGTTACCAGAGCATCCATGAACAACTTGAGGAGCACAAGAGGCTACTTAAGCTACGGGAGGAGGCAATAGAGGCAGAAAAGCGTGCTAAGGAGGAGGCAATAGAGGCAGAAAACCGTGCTAAGGAGGCGGCATTAGAGGCAGAAAACCGTGCTAAGGAGGAGGCAATAGAGGCAGAAAACCGTGCTAAGGAGGCATTAGAGGCAGAAACCCGTGCTAAGGAGGAGGAAGCTGCAGCTCGAAATCGTGCTGCTGAGGAAGAAAATGAGAGGAAGAATCATGACATTGAAGAGGAATCAGGAAAGATGACTACAATTACCGATGAAGAAGCTGCAGGAAGCAAAGGGGATCAGATGGATATGGACAATGCTGATGTAGCTGGAGAACTGGTAGGTCCAATTCCTCCATTGCCTGACACTCAAGTGGATAACGATGGGGCTTCAATTGAACAGAGTACTTCTAATGCTCAGAGTGGTGACACCGTTACTGTGAATGAGGGAGCCATTGACAAGGTCAATTCATCCAAATTAGATGGTCAGGACAATACCAGTTGTAGCATGGATATTGATGCTGGTAGCCAGGAAGAGGGAAAAAATGTTCTCGCGGCTGCTGCTACAAGTGTAGATGTAGGGAACACACCTGTATCTTCAGATCAAGCTGTCTCGAATGAAGGGAGTGATGCGGTTCACGCTCCTGTATCTTCAGATCAAGCTGTCTCGAATGAAGGGAGTGACGCGGTTCACGCACCTGTATCTTTGGATCAAGCTGCGCCAAATGAAGAGAGCGGCGCGGTTCCTGAATAAAACATCTTCCGCATACCTCATATGCAGCGGATGTCACTAGCATGATGCCAAAGGTGACTACTGAACACTAGCTCGCGTGCCATGTTTGTTTTGTTAATTTTCGTTTTGACTCTCTGCTGGTCTGAACATTTGTGGAAGTAAAACCTGATATTTACAGTTTTCTATTGAAAATATGAACTTGAGGAAACAGGTCATCCCGCTAACGCTGCTTTTGACCTTTTTTTTATGGGCCGCGCTTTGGGCCTGGGTTTCGAAGAAGCACCCATGTTTGACCTGATCATGTGGGGCAAAATATCACCGTCTTTTGTGGCTGTGGCTGCAGCTGGTGTTTGTGTGATGTGGGATTATAACTGCTGCTGTTGCACTGCTGGTGCTGTTCATGTTGCTAGTGCTACTTGCGTATGATTTTCAAGATGTGGCGCTTTAGCTTTGCTCATGTTGGTCATGTCTGTTAGCCTCACTGGTTTGAGGAGGTTTTAAGAATAAAAAACTGCTCCTTGTGTGTGATTCAGATGAGCAAAATATATCATTGCTTGTTCAAAGATGCGATCCAGAAAACAACACAAATCTTACTCATTTGTATCATAGCTGCCTTTCTTTGGGCCGTATGTACTTAGAGCATCTCTAGCCGTTGGAGCCCCCAAAAATACCACCGAAGCAAAAAAGTTTGTGTCTTGGGGGCCAAAATGCTTCATCCGGCGAAATAGGGGTGCATGGGGAGGCATCTTTTCAGCCATACCTCACTCCAACCAAAAGTTTGTGAGGGAAATGATTAAGTGGGCCAAAAAAAGGACATGTGAGGTGATACGATTCGCTGAAACTTCCACCGGCGCCCCCAAGAGCCCCCCAACGCGCTGGGTTTCGCTTGGGTTTGCCGCCGCTATTTCGACGCCCTGGGGGCGTGACTGAGCCGTTTTTCGGCAAAAAGCGTAGTCCGAGCCTAAAACCGAGCCTAAAAAGTTGTCTTGGGGGGCGTCCTTTGAGGCGGGGGAAGATGCTCTTAAAGTAGGCACTCCATCTGTGTCTTTTTCAAGATTCCAATATGGATTACATATGAAGCAAAATGAGTGAATGTACGCTATAAAATACTCCCTCCGTTCCAAATTACTCGTCGTAGAAATGAATGTATTTAGAACTAAAATATATCTAGATACATCTATACCTGCGTCGGAACGAAGGGAATACATCTATATACATCGGCATATAGTATGGAAATCTTTAAAAAGACTTGTATTTAGAAGAGGGAGTAAGTTATACATCCGCATATAATCTGGAAATCTTTAAAAAAGACTTGTATTTAGAAGAGGGAGCAAGTTAGAAGGGTAACTGAAACGACTTTAGGTTTTGTTGATTTATTATGTGATGATTTTATTGAAAAAGATTATGCTTGTGGTATCTTCACTAAAATATTCAATTAACGATGGTGTTAGATAAACTTCTCTCTAGTCCGTGCCACCCTTACCTTGCCACGTAGTTTTCCTGCCACACGTCCGTATTAACATTCGCATATCAAGGATGCTCATTCATTTTTTTTTGAGGGGGCTCATTCATTTGTTGGATGTGTCGCCTCTTAGCATGCCAACGCTCTGCCTCTTCATATGGCATCATATCTTTTTTTTTTGCAGGAAATATGGCATCATATCTCTGTTGACATCTCAATCCTCCGAGTCCGGATGCTTCACTAGTGTACTCTCTCCGTTTCATAATACAAAAGTGTTTTTTATATCAGTCTTGCTAATATTAGTCGACTGAAACTTCGTCAAGCCTCAATCAATGTGTATCTATAAGATTTTATATCGAGATCTGTGTAAATTTTTTCTTCAGTTTTTTTTCTCTTGCATGTTATGTCATTTGATTAAGACTTGGTTAAATCTCAGTCGATTTATATCTAGGCGCATATTTTTAATATTATGATAGTATAAAAAACACTTTTATATTATGAGACGAAAGGAGTACTAAAAATCGTCTATCGCCAGGATTCTAGAAGTGATCCGCTCCATGATTTTTCCAAGTTTCGAAAGGTCTCGGTAGCCGGTAGGTAGCTCGGCAGGAGATGGCAGTGATGGATACGGAACGCGAACCTCTCTGTCCATCCACCAGTGGCGCTAGCTAGCTATCCGACGAACATATGCTAGCGGTGCCGTTTAGGCAGAGTACGCGTCCTAGTGCCTAGGAAGGAGTAAAGGACAAGCGGAGAAGCCAAAACAAATGCACTACGTCCTGCAACATCTGTTGATTGACCCTGTCCCTGGCCATACATGCATATCCCGGTCGCCGTCGAACGATCTCTCGCTCCTAGTTTTCATCACCCACCCCGCCGGCCGTATACAATTTGTTGTCCCCACGCTTCTCTCTACTCCTCTCGACAGAACCAAACAAACAATTTTCTCCTTCCTTTTCCCATTGTAGGACAGATGCTCCATATGAGTGTACACAAATAAGAAAGCATTGTTTCCCCCACCCCTCTCTCACGTTAAACATCTTGTTATAATTCCGTTTTTGTTCACTGAGGTTGGTAGTAGCCAGCAGGTTCTCAACTTATTGGCTTGGTGTCCCAACTCTGCATTGGCCATTCTTGTTTCTGAAGACATTAACAAATGCCTAGAAGTTGGTCAATTACCCAATTATTTTTCCTTTTGACGACGAGGTCGCAGCCGCATGTTCACGCAAAAGACATACAATTAGCCAACAAAATGTTGGGAAAACAAGATACTTGAAGACTAATAAGGAGCTAAAATATACTCGCTCTGTTTTAAAATAGATGACCCAACTTTGTACTAACTTTGTAGGAAGTATAAGAGATTGTAATGATCTCCTAGGAATTTGTGCCTAACACACGTATATTCTAAAAAAGAATTGAATTAGACAAAAACAATCCATGTAGACATTTCTTTTTACATTTTTACTCGTATTTTGGAATATTCCTCATTATCTAAAACTTTTTGAAATTTTGATATGTTTATAGATGTTCCTAGACAATTTTAGTTTTAAAGTATCCTTTTTCTATAATTTTATACATTTGTTTACGATTAGTTTCTTGTTTTTGTTTCCATATATTTATAAATTTTAACATCAGTTTTCATTGTTTTCTTTTTGAGTTAGTTAAGTTTTCGACAAAAGATTTCTTTTCAATATTTCATTCTTTTGTTTCTTTTCTACTTCATTTGCCCTAGTTTCACAACTCATGGCGTCGTGATATTATCATACTATTTTTAGTTTGAACAACGGACTAGATATAAGCAACTTTTTATTTTTAAAAGTTCTCAAAACTTTTAGAATCTTTTTGTTCCACATTTTTCTTAACATCTTATCAATATAGATGTTTCTTATCAATTTCAAGTGAAAATATCCTTCTGTAAGCTTGCAGTTTTGTACAAAACTGGTTTCTTGTTTTTGGTCGCATAGATTTTTTTAAATGACCTTTTCCTAGTTTCCATTTCAAATTATCTTAGTTTTCCACAAAGGATTTTCCCCCTAGTTTTCTTTTCAATTATCTTTGTTTTTGACAAAGAAAATTATCAATCTTTTCCTCGTTTGCTGAGTTTCTTAACTCATCTTGTTGACTAGACGATCATATGCATCAGTGTTTTTTTAGAAACACCAAGGAGTTACAAGGTAGATTCACACATGCATACAGTCACACAACACACAACACCTGCCGAGGAGGATGGGGGCGGAGTTGTGGAGCTTCAAAATTGATGAAGTCACCACATACTCTAGCTATTGACAAGGACATTGCCTTTAGGTGAAAATAAATTAATGTGCATTACCTGAGGTTTGACCCCTGATAGCCCGGGGTACGACCGCCCTTCTAAGAGCAACTCCAATAGCTTTTCTATTTGTAAGAAAAACTACCGGAAAGTTGAGGCAAAAATTGCCCTACAAGAGATCCCGTAAACCCCTGTTTTTAGGGGATCCTGCCCCAACTTCTCTCAGCTTTGCGAAAAGATGGCCCTTTCTAGATATTTAGGCGGACAGAAAACCGCCTGAAAGTTTAGGGTGCGAGCCTCGTCCCGATGCCGTGTCACCGCCGCAACGCGACACCACTCGCCGAACCACCGCTGATACGCGCCGCCCTGCACCACCACTCACCATCGTGCCTCCCCAAGCCGCGTCGTTGCTCGCCCCTGTCACTGACGCGGGCCCTAGGCCATTTGTATGCTTGTTTAAAGGAAAATAGAAAAAATGACTTTAGAGAGCGGAACTGAGAAAAGTAGCTGTGAGACAACTTATCCTAAATTACACGGACATCCAGTAAAACGACATTTACGCGAAGGGTTGGAGAGCTATTGGAGTTCTTCTAACCATCCAATTATTACTATTTGGTTCTCTGTATCAAACTGTTTTCAGTCTGAACATAGGGCCAAAAATCCAAACGGTTTTTACACTCTGCACTCTGCAGGTGAATAATACAATAGATGAGCCGACACTCGCAAAAAAGAAGATGACGAGTCGAGAGACTAAACTTAATTTCACCCGCAAAAAAAAAAGAGAGAGAGAGAGAGAGACTAAACTTAATTAGAATATGGCGGGGGAAGTGAAGTGTTTTTAAACGGTCAGGATCGCATCTTTGGAATCATACGGAGAAAATTGCGGGGCGTAGTATGCTGTCGCGGTCGCGAGGTTACTTCTCATCACCGTTCGGGCAAGCGGACGTACTATGAATTGTCGATCGAGGTTGTTGATCGGGCTCTCCGGAAACCAGCCAAGTAGCTTACGTGATCAGTGACCGCACCGCACCTCTCGTACATATGTCGTGTGCGCGCCGTTCATCTCGATAAGATCCACTTAGGTCCTCACGCTCACGCCGGCAGATTTGTTACATCTGGACGGACGGCGTCGCCACTTGCACTCGCACGCTGCAACATACTAGCTGCCTCCACTCCTCCGCACACTAGCGCCGCTGTCCAGCTGATTTGCTTCGAGATGGACATGTGCATGGGCATGGCCAAGCTGCTGCTGCTGCTGCTCCTCGTGGTCACCGCCGGCCACGGCCACGCGGCGGCGGCGGCGGGGAAGGAGAGGAACACTATCACGCACGTCAAGGGGTTCGACGGCCCGCTGCCCTTCGCCCTGGAGACCGGGTACGTGGAGGTGGACGAGGCGCACGGCGCCGAGCTCTTCTACTACTTCATCCAGTCGGAGCGCAGCCCGCGGGAGGACCCGCTCATCCTCTGGATCACCGGCGGCCCCGGCTGCTCCGCGCTCTCCGGGCTCCTCTTCGAGATCGGGCCCCTCAAGTTCGACGTGGCGGGGTACACCGAGGGCTTCCCGCGCCTCGTCTACTTCGAGGACTCGTGGACCCGGGTCAGCAACGTCATCTTCCTCGACGCGCCCGTCGGCACCGGCTTCTCCTACGCGCGCGAGGAGGAGGGCCTCGACGTCAGCCTCACCGGCACCGGCACGCACCTCCGGGTCTTCCTGCAGCGGTGGATCGCGGATCATCCTGAGTTCGCCTCCAACCCGCTCTACATCGGCGGCGACTCCTACTCCGGGTACACCGTCCCCGTGGCCGCGCTCGAGATCGCCGACCAGCCGGATAAGGGAGGCCTGAACCTCAAGGGCTACCTGGTGGGCAACGCCGGCACCGACGACAAGTACGACTCCGGCGGCAAGATCCCCTTCATGCACGGCATGGGGCTCATCTCCGACGAGCTCTACGAGGCGGCGAAGGGTAGCTGCGGCGGGGACTTCGTGACGACGCCCCGGAACGCGCAGTGCGCCAACGCGCTGATGGCGATCACCATGGCCACCTTCGCCGTCAACCCGGTGCACATCCTCGAGCCCATGTGCGGGCTGGCGCTGCGCCCTCCGACCCCGATCAGCAGCATCCTCTCCACGGGCACGAGGAGACGGTCGGCGAGGCTGCTGGTGCAGGAGGCGGACCGGCTGGCGCTCCCGGTGGAGTGCCGGGACAACGGGTACCGGCTGTCGTACGCCTGGGCGGACGACGCGGAGGTGAGGGCGACGCTGGGCATCCGGGAGGGGTCGGTCGGCGCGTGGAGCCGGTGCGTGACGCTGACGCACTTCCGGCACGACGTGGCCAGCACCGTGCCCTACCACACCAACCTGACGCGGCGCGGCTACCGGGCGCTGGTGTACAACGGCGACCACGACATGGACATGACCTTCGTGGGCACGCAGGCGTGGATCCGGACGCTGGGGTACCCCGCGGTGGCGCCGTGGCGGCCGTGGTACGCCAACCGGCAGGTCGCGGGCTTCACGACGGAGTACGCCCACAACCTCACCTTCGCCACCGTCAAGGGCGGCGGCCACACCGCGCCCGAGTACCGCCCCAAGGAGTGCCTCGCCATGCTCGACAGGTGGACCTCCGCCGACGGCAGGCTCTGAGCCTCTGATCCGGCTCACCACTCCGTTGCCATCGCTCGGAGTACTATATACTGCCTACGAGTACAAATGAGTGTACCGTATGTATAATTCGATTTGGACCAGGGCTAGCTGTTCACATCATTTCATGTACGGTGTCGTACTATTGATTGAAGTGCCATGCGCACCAGCGCACGAGAGGACGAAGACATAAATAAAAGTCAGAAAAACCTGGAGAGTTCCATGGAGTCTTTCCATGCATGGGGTCGAGACCACGTACGTAGTACGTACGTCTACATACAGTCAGTTAGCGAAAACAGACGAGCCATGAGACGAAAGAGTGAGCAACCCCATTCTCTTCTCGTACTTGCGTTCCCGTGACCGGATGGGTATGAATGAACCGATAAACCGGGATGACATAGCAGATTATGATGGTGTGCAACAGCGACGAAGACGAAGGTGACTTCTTCTTCCCCTTGTTCTCCAACTTATTGGAATTGTTTGTTGGATTCAACTGAAGCGAGCAAAATTTTCAGGATATGTCCACCATTGTTTGTACCAATGAAAAATGGTTCTATTGCATTAATGGCCCTAAGTTTTACGTGACACTTCCCTCGCAAAAAAAAAAAGTTTTTACGTGACACTTGAGCAGGATAATCCATTGCCCATTTAGAACACGCAAGGCCTAAAGAGAGTGT
>NC_041388.1:524866303-524870008 GCF_002162155.2 Triticum dicoccoides
TAGCACAACCTCCCCCTCCCAGTCCCTCCTTCCTTCCAACTGCCGTCAGCAAAAGCTCGTGCGGTCGACAATAGCGGCGGGGGCCCTCGTCAGCGTCTGGTTTCTCCCGCGAACATGTGGGTAACAGGGTAAGCGACCTGACAATGGATCTCGACGCTCGGCGGAGGTGATATATATGGACGAAACATACGCTAATGGGGTGCTCGGCTTGGTGTGGGTACGTGTGAAGCCTCATCATTGCTCGTGTCCATACGCTGACATGGAGGGCTTCGGCCTAGAGCTTGTGCGGCCAGGTGACAGAGCTAAATCCGGCAGATCTCTCGGGTAACGGGTCTCGAACTAAGAGTTTGGAGATGATGGTAACGAGGACATGAGTTTTTACCTAGGTTTGAGCTCTCCGGATAGATTTTTTTTAGAAAAGGAGGATGACCCTCGGCCTCTGCATCTGGGAGATGCATACGGCCACTTTATTGATTATTCTCGAGGACCTTACAAAGTATTACAAACAATATACCTGAATCCACCATCTTGGCAACATATGCCGCTACTCCTATCCATATGATGAAGGGATGCTAGCTGGGCCACTATCCAAACCACTCACCTAAACCTAACATCAAAAGCCGGAAGCCCCAGCCGAGCCACATACCGGGTCTGGGGCACAATACGGTCAGACGCACTCGTGTGTCGTCGTAGCCATCTTCCACAGGTCCATCTTCAGATAATATTGAGGCTTCTACCTTGTCTGGCCACTCTGCCATCGACGTCACCATGACGCCAGACAACTACCTCCTCCTGCACGAGTCCATCTCCGCGCATCGGACGCCGAGCCTCCACAGCGCCATGCCGCCGATCTCCGCTGCCATCAATGTGTGAGATGAAGTACTGCTCCACCACAGCAGGTACAAGGTAAGGAAGGGCGAGGTCCCCATCGGAGACACGGTCGGACGGGCCGCCACCAGGAACCAGACAAGCTCGCCATACACGCCCAACATCCCCATGCCAAAGTTGGCGCCTTAAAGAAGGTGACGACGCTGTGGCGCCGCCGCTGCTTAGCCACCGGTGTAGGGTTTTCACCCGGGCGCAGGGGAAGGGGGGAGGTAGGGGAAGTTGAGCCTCGGCGCCGCCACCAAGGAGGGAATGGCGTCCGGGACGCCATCGACGCCGTGACCGCAACCGACGGCCAAGGGTTTCCCCCGACCAAGCACCCTGCCGCCACCTTCGAACCAGCCACAGCATCAGCAGGCGCGTGCACGCCAGAGATCCAGGCCGGTCGGAGGTCATGCGTCACGAGCGGACCAGAACGCCTCAGATCTGACGAGGGGAGCCCGGGGCCTCCTCGCGCCAAGACCAGCGCTGTAATGCCCCGAGACCGATGTGCCAGGTGTCCTCCAGTTATTCGCTGTTGTTGTCGTGTCATTGCTTGCGTGTCATGCATGTCATATCATGTCATCATGTGCATTTCATTTGCATACATGTTTGTCTCATGCATCCGAGCATTTTCCCCGTTGTCCGTTTTGCAATCCAGCGCTCCTATGTCATCTGGTGTCCCTTTCTACCTCTTTTCGTGTGCGGGTGTTAAACGTTTTTGGATTGGACTGAGACTTGTCATGTGGCCTTGGTTTACTACCGTAGACTGCTTGTCAAGTTTCGTGCCATTTGGACTTCGTTTGATACTCCAACGGTTAACCGAGGAACCGAAAAGGCTTCGTGTGTGTTGCAGCCCAACACCCCTCCAAAGTGGCCCAAAACCCACCTAAACCTCCTCCATCATATAGATCGTTCGATCACGATCGCGTGGCCGCAAACCGCACCTCATTTGGACTCTCCTAGCTCCCTCTACCTATAAATATGTGATCCCCTCCGAAATTCGCGGTGCAAACCCTAACTTCATCCTCCTCTCGCCGACGGACATGTCCACCCCGCCGACGGACATGTCCACCCCGCCGCTGGACATGTCCGCACCGCCCCTCAGCGAATCAGAAGCCGACACCTGCCTCCGCCGCCGTCCCCGCGCCGCTGGGCCCGCGGAGCCCATCTCTGGCCCACCCCGGGCCGCGCCGGGCCCGAGGAGACCCGCGCCCCGCCGCTCGCCGGATCTCCGCCGCTCCTTCGCCGGAGTTCCCCGCCGCCGCCTCGGCTTCCGCCGGCCAGCGCCTCCCCTCGCTGCCGGACGCCACGGAGCCTCCCTCCGCCGCCGCGCCCGCGCTCGTCGGCGAGCTCGCCCCGCCGCCAACCCAGCATGACGCCGCGCCGCCACTGCCCAAGGCGCGCCACGCCGCCCTGCTCCGGCCTTGGTCGCCGCCATGCCCCGCGGGTGCTCCGCCGCTCGGCCAGGCTCGCCGGCCGCCATGGCCGAGCTCCTCCTTGCTCCTCCGCCCAGCTCCGCCCCCTCGCCGGAATCGCCTGCGTCGCTGGAGTTCACACCGGCTAGATCCGGCCCGGGTGGATCAGATCCACTGGGTGCACAAACAAACGCGTCGCCGCCCGTCCCAGATCGTCTCGTCCCGCTTCTCCCCGTCCACTTCTCGGAGGGTATAATTTTTCACTAAGTCCCCAGTATTTTGGGCATCTTTGACATGCCATAACTCTGCATCCGTAGCTCCGGTTCGTGCGTGTAGCATATCAAAATGTTCGCCTCGGCGAGTACATCATTTCATCTCATTGCATAATTTTGATTTGAGCTCATCTTGATGCCCGAAATGCTGTTGGAAAGGGCTATGTGATGATTATGTCAGATCTGTTTCAGCAAATGGCCTTTTGTCATTTTTGCCATGATTATTGTGTGCATTCTATGATCCTGAGCTCTACATGTGTTTTGTTATATGCCATGCCATCTTTACAGGGGTGTATGCCATGTATTTTTATGATGTTTGTGGTGACTAGAATAAGCTTGCAAAGTAGCGTAATCGTTGATGCTGATTTCAGGGACTTCGAATTTCTCTAAGTCCTTGTCCTGATTTTGTTGTTATGCCATATGTTCATGTTGTTTCCTAGTGATGCGTGCCTCTTTTGAGGATGATTAGTAAGGAAGTTTTGTTAATATTGTGGTGCTCTATTCATCCATGTCTCTGTTTGCAATTATGGAGCACCCTAGCTTGAGTCAATCGAGCTCTACTTTTGCTATAGAATGATCCTCGCAGATTGTTGACATGTTTAGCGATTTTGCAGAGGATGTTGCTGTTGGGGAACGTAGTAATTTCAAAAAAAATTCCTACGCACACGTAAGATCATGGTGATGCATAGCAACGAGAGGGGGAGAGTGTGATCTACGTACCCTTGTAGATCGACAACGAAAGCTTTAACTTGGTGATGTAGTCGTACGTCTCCACGGCCCGACCGATCAAGCACCGAAAGTACGGCACCTCCGAGTTCTAGCACACGTTCAACTCGATGACGATCTCCAGACTCCGATCCAGCAAAGTGTTGGGGAAGAGTTTCGTCAGCACAACGGCGTGGTGACGATCTTGATGCACTACCGTCGCAGGGCTTCGCCTAAGCACCGCTACAATATTACCGAGGACTATGGTGGAAGGGGGCACCGCACACGGCTAAGAATATGATCACGTGGATCAACTTGTGTGTCTAGGGGTGCCCCTGCCCCCGTATATAAAGGAGCAAGGGGAGGAGGCCGGCCGGCCCTATAGGCGCGCCAAGGAGGAGTCCTCCTCCTAGTAGGAGTAGGACTCCTACTAGGAGGGGGAAGGA
>NC_041388.1:524870815-524881863 GCF_002162155.2 Triticum dicoccoides
GGTAACCCTCCAGCTCTCCGGTTTTCTCCGAAATCACCCGGAACACTTTCGGTGTCCGAATATAGCCGTCCAATATATCAATCTTTATGTCTCGACCATTTCGAGACTCCTTGTCATGTCCGTGATCACATCCGGGACTCCGAACTAACTTCGGTACATCAAAACTCATAAACTCATAATATAACTGTCATCGAAACCTTAAGCGTGCGGACCCTACGGGTTCGAGAACAATGTAGACATGACCGAGACATGTCTCCGGTCAATAACCAATAGCGGAACCTAGATGCTCATATTGGCTCCTACATATTCTACGAAGATCTTTATCGGTCAGACCGCATAACAACATACGTTGTTCCCTTTGTCATCGGTATGTTACTTGCCCTAGATTCGATCGTCGGTATCTCAATACCTAGTTCAATCTCGTTATCGGCAAGTCTCTTTACTCATTTCATAATACATCATCTCGCAACTAACTCATTAGTTGCAATTCTTGCAAGGCTTATGTGATGTGCATTACCGAGAGGGCCCAGAGATACCTCTTCGACAATCGGAGTGACAAATCCTAATCTCAAAATACGCCAACCCAACATGTACCTTTGGAGACACCTGTAGAGCACCTTTATAATCACCCATTTACGTTGTGACGTTTGGTAGCACACAAAGTGTTCCTCCGGCAAACGGGAGTTGCATAATCTCATAGTCATAGGAACATGTATAAGTCATGAAGAAAGCAATAGCAACATACTAAACGATCGGGTGCTAAGCTAATGGAATGGGTCATGTCAATCAGATCATTCACCTAATGATGTGATCCCATTAATCAAATAACAACTCTTTGTTCATGGTTAGGAAACATAACCATCTTTGATTAACGAGCTAGTCAAGTAGAGGCATACTAGTGACACTCTGTTTGTCTATATTGTCAGGACCCCGACTCAATGCCACATCGATCTAGCATGTAACACCTCCTATCACTTTGCGGCCTCACGCACGGTATCCCCACGGTGTCGCCTTACCTTTGCCCGGGACCGTTTGCGCATCTTGGCACACGTATATGATGGTGTCGCTAGCATCCATATGATAAAGAGCCCGGGCTGACATGGCTAGTCGTAAACCCAAAGTGGCACTAACTTACAGGGACATGCATCCATGACCCAGCATCGAACGTGTCGGTCATCAACGAGTGAATCCAGGCTGTAGCACTGGGCTAACAGGACTCCGGTGAACCGGGCTGTAGCGGGCTAGCAGGACTCCGGTATTCATCGCGTGACATTTCCCCGAAGGGACAGACACAGGATCGAAGAAGGACACATGCCGGCCTGCCTAAGTGTTCCGGAGCAGTAGCAAGCTACCAGGGCTCAGTGGAAGCACTAGGAGACATTTCCCGGTAAGAGAGGCTACTAAGAATAAACAACTAGATAGTCAGATCCCACACATAGCAATACACATTACACGTACGCATAACATGCAAGTATGTGCTGTACAACATGGCATCACAGCATAACTCAACAACTCATATAGATAAAGGCTCAGAAGAGCCGTCATAGCAATTATTGCAAACAGGGGTCACAAGACCCATCATACAGAGCATACAAGCAACAAGCGGAAGCATTACATGTCTGGGTACAGACATCTATAAAAGAAAAAGGCTGAAGAGCCTGACTATCTACAACATCCGATCAAGATCGTAGTTGAGGTACTAGCTACTAGTCGAAGTCCATGGGAACACTAGGAAGACCGAAGTCTCCGCTTCAAAAACATAAATAAAGCAACATGAGTACAAAGGTACTCAGCAAGACTTACATCAGATCATATCATACATGCACTTGTATCAAGAGGGTAACGTGGGGTTTAGTTGCAGCAAGCCAGCTTTGACTCTGTGGCTATCCTGTTCTACGACTACCAGAAACTCTTGAGGTGAAACAACGTACACGAGTCCACTAATCACCACACAATACACTACTATGGATTCATCCCCGTCTCCCTACGAGAAGGCCATCCATAGCACTCACACTTGTCTTGAGCATTTTAGAGTATCCACTTCAAGTTGTCTATGTACCATGTAAGCATCCAAGAAGTCCATAACCGCGGACCCGGCTATTCGAATAGATCATGTTAACCCTGCAGGGGTGTACTTCTTCACACACGCTCTCGCCACTTACCGCCATGTACACGTCATGTATCTCGGCAACCTTCAAGCGGAAGCCTGGCGAGGGTGTCGGCCACGACCTGACTAACCACACAAGACTCTAATCCAGGTTTATCGCCTATTCGGGTTCCATCCGCAAGGAGATCCGGCCGGGGTGTCACTCACGGCCCCAAACGATGTGAGCAGGGTTCCCAAGCCCACCATCCGGGTGCCACTTGGTACACCGTGCCACGTGTGCCTAGTCTGTCCCAAGCCCACCCTGCCGGGTGCCACTTGGTAGAAAAATAGCACTACCTACAAACACCAGAAACTAGTTGCGACTCCTGGACAGAGATCAAGTTGGCTAATAAGTCGAGAGGGGCACTTAAGCATTCCAATGTGTGGTAGTATCGAGTCATTGGACAACATACATAGAACTCAGTGCTTAAGGACGGTTCCAGTGAGACAACCCACCATGTACTCCTACATGGCCTCTCACCGCTACCTTTACCAAATCGTGTTCACACACTTCACTCTCAGCATCAGAACATATCGTGACACTCCAATTCATTCCCAATGAACCAGACCTGACACAACTCTAAGAAATAGCAGGCATAGCATGGTAGGAACACAACAATGGCTTCAATCAACTCCTACACATGCTAGTGGGTTTCAACTATTTACTGTGGCAATGACAGGTCATGCAGAGGAATGGGTTCAACTACCGCAGCACAAAGTAGCAGATGAATCGTTGTTGTCCTAATGCAATAACTGAGAGCAGGAGCGAGAGAGTAGGGTTTTATCGAAATGAACAAGGGGGTTTGCTTGCCTGGTAAAACAACAGAGGAGGCACTGCTTCACGGACAGGTACTCTGGAACAGACTCCGGAGCAGGACCTATCGAGAAGGAACAGTGTCGGCAATCAAGACACAATCATATGCAACAATATGATGCATGAACATGGCATGTAGATGTGATGCTGTTTGGGCTAATGCAACTGGTAATCATTTGGTTTGAAGTCCATTTGAACCAAAGGTTCAAATGCATCTCCAAATTAAGCTCCTACATATGCCATAATGTGTTTTCTCATATTCAGCATGTATAAGTTGGTTTGTCATGCATGAAACTAGTACAGATGGAAAGATTGCATTTTTCTGATAATTTTTCATATATAAATTATTTTAATCTGAGCTACGGTTGATTTGATATGAATTTTTGAAGTTTAAAACAATTTCTGGAATTTTCTGATTTAATTTAAATCCAGAAATCATATTATTGTGCCAGCATGACGTCAGCACGACGTCAGCGGTCAACTGGGCTGGTCCGGGTCAAACCTGACGTGTGGGGTCCACACGTCAGTGACAGGGGGGTTAAACAGGGGTTAATTTAGTTCTAATTAAAAGTTAGTGGCGCTGGGGCCCACTGTCAGTGTCACAGTTAGTTAACAGAGATAATTAGTTGCTAAACTAATCCTAAACTAAAATTAGCAGGGCCGGGCCCCACCTGTCATTGACCCACACGGGTCAAATCTGGGTCAACAGGGGGTCTAACCCGGTCAACTCGCCGGCGTTTAGCCGCCGGCGAGGCCCGAGACGGCGGAACGCCGCGGAAATCACCCACAGGGCTCCGTTCGAGGCGTGTTTAGGCTCTTCGAAGAGCTGGCGATGCGGCGCGTCGAGCAGTGCCCTCGGCCAGAGCTGGGGTGGCCGAGAACGATGTTGGCGACCACGTTTGCGGCCGCCGGAGTTCGGCTGTGTTCAGGGGCGCGGCTGCAGCGTGCTAACGCGCGAACTAAAACGCTAGCGGGGCACTACGAGGTGCGGCGAGAGTGCTAGGTGCACTGGCGTGGCCAAAGGGTCGCCGGAGCAACGCCGGCGACAAGCTCGAGCGGAGGCGAGCTTCGGCCATGGTGGAACTGAGGCCTAGACGGCGTAATCGCGAGGAGGAGGAGAGGGGTTCGAAGCAGAGGCTCACGAGGAGGTCGATGGGCTGGTCAGCTTGCTCGGGGAAGGCCGGAGCAGAGCAGGGCGGCGAAGACGATCTCGGACGGCCGAGGTTGAAGACGAGGACGGTGCAGGCGCTGTGGTGCGTCCCCGGTTGCGTGGGGCATCGAGGAAGAAGACGGAGCCGAGGCGGTTCTCTTGGACACGCTGGTGCGACTAGGGAGGGCTGGTGGCCATGGCGACGGTGAGCGATGGCGGCGGCAGCGCTCGGGTGCGCTCGGGGAAGAGAGAACCAGGGAGGAGGGAGAGCGAGAGGGAGGGGAAAAGGATCGGGGCGGCGCGTGGCGTCGTTCCAGGCATCCAGACGAGGAGGGGAGAGGCAGGCAGGCAGGGAGGGAGGTGGCGTGGCCGGCGGAGCGCGCGTGCGTCGGCACGCAGATGCTTGGCGAGGGGGGGGGGAAGACGACAGAGGAGGAGGCGGGCTGGGCCGCCTGCTGGCTGGGCCGGCCTGCTGCTGCTGGGCTGCACAGGGGGAAGCCCCAGGTAAGCTTCTCCTCTTTATTTCTGTTTTCTATTTTTTTTCTGACATTAGTTTTGATTTAATAAAATACTAAATCAATTTATTACCTTATGCCAATTTTTGCAAGAGCTAGATATATTATTCCAGAGCTCCTTTATAAATGGCATAATTTTTGGACCATATTTCATATATATAGCAATATATTTCCAATGCAAATATTTATCGAATTAATCCAAATGGCCAAAATAAATATCCATGAGCTCCTAAAAATATTATTTTGATTTTTATCTCTGTCCAATATTTTCAGAGAGCAACATGAGCATTTTCTTGGACCCTTTTGGAGAAATTTTTATTTGGGTCATTTTCAAAAATGATTCTGAGGGTTCCACCAATCCTCATTTCAAATTTAAATGAAATTTAAACATGATGCACAAATGACTAGCTAGTCTAGGTCATACCAGACTAGGGATGTGACATATATATTCACACATGTATTATGTTTCCGATTAATACAATTCTAGCATGAATAATAAACATTTATCATGATATAAGGAAATAAACAATAACTTTATTATTGCCTCTAGGGCATATTTCCTTCAGTCTCCCACTTGCACTAGAGTCAATAATCTAGATTACACAGTAATGATTCTAACACCCATGGAGCCTTGGTGCTGATCATGTTTTGCTCGTGGAAGAGGCTTAGTCAACGGGTCTGCAACATTCAGATCCGTACGTATCTTGCAAATCTCTATGTCTCCCACCTGGACTAGATCCCGGATGGAATTGAAGCATCTCTTGATGTGCTTGGTTCTCTTGTGAAATCTGGATTCCTTTGCCAAGGCAATTGCACCAGTATTGTCACAAAAGATTTTCATTGGACCCGATACACTAGGTATGACACCTAGATCGGATATGAACTCCTTCATCCAGACTCCTTCATTTGCTGCTTCCGAAGCAGCTATGTACTCTGCTTCACATGTAGATCCCGCTACAACGCTTTGTTTAGAACTGCACCAACTAACAGCTCCGCCGTTTAATGTAAACACGTATCCGGTTTGCGATTTAGAATCGTCCGGATCAGTGTCAAAGCTTGCATCAACGTAACCTTTTATGATGAGCTCTTTGTCACCTCCATATATGAGAAACATATCCTTAGTCCTTTTCAGGTATTTCAGGATGTTCTTGACCGCTGTCCAGTGATCCACTCCTGGATCACTTTGGTACCTCCCTGCTAGACTTATAGCAAGGCACACATCAGGTCTGGTACACAACATTGCATACATGATAGAGCCTATGGCTGAAGCATAGGGAACATCTTTCATTTTCTCTCTATCTTCTGCAGTGGTCGGGCATTGAGTCTTACTCAACTTCACACCTTGTAACACAGGCAAGAACTCTTTCTTTGCTTGATCCATTTTGAACTTCTTCAAAACTTCGTCAAGGTATGTGCTTTGTGAAACTCCAATTAAGCGTCTTGATCTATCTCTATAGATCTTAATGCCTAATATGTAAGCAGCTTCACCGAGGTCTTTCATTGAAAAACTCTTATTCAAGTATCCCTTTATGCTATCCAGAAATTCTATATCATTTCCAATTAGTAATATGTCATCCACATATAATATCAGAAATGCTACAGAGCTCCCATTCACTTTCTTGTAAATACAGGCTTCTCCAAAAGTTTGTATAAAACCAAATGCTTTGATCACACTATCAAAGCGTTTATTCCAACTCCGAGAGGCTTGCACCAGTCCATAAATGGATCACTGGAGCTTGCACACTTTGTTAGCTCCCTTTGGATCGACAAAACCTTCTGGTTGCATCATATACAACCCTTCTTCCAGAAATCCATTCAGGAATGCAGTTTTGACATCCATCTGCCAAATTTCATAATCATAAAATGCGGCAATTGTTAACATGATTCGGACAGACTTAAGCATCGCTACGGGTGAGAAGGTCTCATCATAGTCAATCCCTTGAACTTGCCGAAAACCTTTTGCGACAAGTCGAGCTTTGTAGACAGTAATATTACCGTCAGCGTCAGTCTTCTTCTTTAAGATCCATTTATTCTCAATTGCTTGCCGATCATCGGGCAAGTCAACCAAAGTCCATACTTTGTTCTCATACATGGATCCCATCTCAGATTTCATGGCTTCAAGCCATTTTGCGGAATCTGGGCTCACCATCGCTTCTTCATAGTTCGTAGGTTCATCATGATCTAGTAGCATGACTTCCAGAACAGGATTACCGTACCACTCTGGCGCGGATCTCACTCTGGTTGATCTACGAGGTTCAGTAGTATCTTGTTCTGAAGTTTCATGATCATCATCATTAGCTTCCTCACTAACTGGTGTAGGTGTCACTGAAACAGTTTTCTGTGATGCACTACTTTCCAATAAGGGAGCAGGTATAGTTACCTCGTCAAGTTCTACTTTCCTCCCACTCACTTCTTTCAAGAGAAACTCCTTCTCCATAAAGTTTCCGAATTTAGCAACAAAAGTCTTGCCTTCGGATCTGTGATAGAAGGTGTACCCAATAGTTTCCTTTGGATATCCTATGAAGACACATTTCTCCGATTTGGGTTCGAGCTTATCAGGTTGAAGCTTTTTCACATAAGCATCGCAGCCCCAAACTTTCAGAAACGACAACTTTGGTTTCTTGCCAAACCACAGTTCATAAGGCGTCGTCTCAACAGATTTTGACGGTGCCCTATTTAACGTGAATGCAACCGTCTCTAGAGCGTATCCCCAAAACGATAGCGGTAAATCAGTAAGAGACATCATAGATCGCACCATATCTAGTAAAGTACGATTACGATGTTCGGACACACCATTACGCTGTGGTGTTCCGGGTGGCGTGAGTTGCGAAACTATTCCATAATTTTTCAAATGTACACCAAACTCGTAACTCAAATATTCTCCTCCACGATCAGATCGTAGGAATTTTATTTTCTTGTTACGATGATTTTCTACTTCACTCTGAAATTCTTTGAACTTTTCAAATGTTTCAAACTTGTGTTTCATTAAGTAGATATACCCATATCTGCTTAAGTCATCTGTGAAGGTGAGAAAATAATGATATCCGCCACGAGCCTCAATATTCATCGGACCACATACATCTGTATGTATGATTTCCAACAAATCTGTTGCTCTCTCCATAGTACCGGAGAATGGTGTTTTAGTCATCTTGCCCATGAGGCATGGTTCGCAAGTACCAAGTGATTCATAATCAAGTGGTTCCAAAAGTCCATCAGTATGGAGTTTCTTCATGCGCTTTACACCGATATGACCTAAACGGCAGTGCCACAAATAAGTTGCACTATCATTATCAACTCTACATCTTTTGGCTTCAACACTATGAATATGTGTGTCACTACTATCGAGATTAAATAAAAATAGACCACTCTTTAAGGGTGCATGACCATAAAAGATATTACTCATATAAATAGAACAACCATTATTCTCAGATTTAAATGAATAACTGTCTCGCATCAAACAAGATCCAGATATAATGTTCATGTTTAACGCTGGCACCAAATAACAATTATTTAGGTCTAATATTAATCCCGAAGGTAGATGTAGAGGTAGCGTGCCGACTGCGATCACATCGACTTTGGAACCGTTTCCCACGCGCATCGTCACCTCGTCCTTAGCCAATCTTCACTTAATCCACAGTCCCTGTTTCGAGTTGCAAATATTAGCACCAGAACCAGTATCAAATACCCAGGTGCTACTGCGAGCATTAGTAAGGTACACATCAATAACATGTATATCACATATACCTTTGTTCACCTTGCCATCCTTCTTATCCGCCAAATACTTGGGCAGTTCCGCTTCCAGTGACCAGTCTGCTTGCAGTAGAAGCACTCAGTTTCAGGCTTAGGTCCAGGTTTGGGTTTCTTCTCTTGAGTAGCAACTTGCTTGTTGTTCTTCTTGAATTTCCCCTTCTTCTTCCCTTTGCCCTTTTTCTTGAAACTAGTGGTCTTGTTGACCATCAACACTTGATGCTCCTTCTTGATTTCTACCTCCGCAGCTTTCAGCATTGCGAAGAGCTCGGGAATAGTCTTATTCATCCCTTGCACATTATAGTTCATCACGAAGCTCTTGTAGCTTGGTGGCAGTGATTGGAGAATTCTGTCAATGACGCAATCATCTGGAAGATTAACTCCCAATTGAATCAAGTGATTATTATACCCAGACATTTTGAGTATACGCTCACTAACAGAACTGTTCTCCTCCATCTTGCAGCTATAGAACTTATTGGAGACTTCATATCTCTCAATTCGGGCATTTGCTTGAAATATTAACTTCAACTCCTGGAACATCTCATATGCTCCATGACGTTCAAAACATCGTTGAAGTCCCGATTCTAAGCCATAAAGCATGGCACACTGAACTATCGAGTAGTCATCAGCTTTGCTCTGCCAGACGTTCATAACATCTGGTGTTGCTCCAGCAGCAGGCCTGGCACCCAGCGGTGCTTCCAGGACGTAATTCTTCTGTGCAGCAATGAGGATAATCCTCAAGTTACGGACCCAGTCCGTGTAATTGCTACCATCATCTTTCAACTTTGCTTTCTCAAGGAACGCATTAAAATTCAACGGAACAACAACACGAGCCATCTATCTACAATCAAGCATAAACAAGCAAGATACTATCAGGTACTAAGTTTCATGATAAATTTAGGTTCAATTAATTTACTTAAAGAACTCCCACTTAGATAGACATCCCTCTAATCCTCTAAGTGATTACGTGATCCAAATCAACTAAACCATGTCTGATCATCACGTGAGATGGAGTAGTTTCATTGGTGAACATCACTATGTTGATCATATCTACTATATGATTCACGCTCGACCTTTCGGTCTCCGTGTTCCGAGGCCATATCTGTATATGCTTGGCTCGTCAAGTATAACCTGAGTATTCCGCGTGTGCAACTGTTTTGCACCCGTTGTATTTGAACGTAGAGCCTATCACACCCGATCATCACGTGGTGTCTCAGCACGAAGAACTTTCGCAACGGTGCATACTCAGGGAGAACACTTCTTGATAATTAGTGAGAGATCATCTTATAATGCTACCGTCAATCAAAGCAAGATAAGATGCATAAAAGATAAATATCACATGCAATCAATATAAGTGATATGATATGGCCATCATCATCTTGTGCTTGTGATCTCCATCTTCGAAGCACCGTCGTGATCACCATCGTCACCGGCGCGACACCTTGATCTCTATCATAGCATCGTTGTCGTCTCGCCAATCTTATGCTTCCACGACTATCGCTACCGCTTAGTGATAAAGTAAAGCATTACAGCGCGATTGCATTGCATACAATAAAGCGACAACCATATGGCTCCTGCCAGTTGCCGATAACTCGGTTACAAAACATGATCATCTCATACAATAAAATTTAGCATCATGTCTTGACCATATCACATCACAACATGCCCTGCAAAAACAAGTTAGACGTCCTCTACTTTGTTCTTGCAAGTTTTACGTGGCTGCTACGGGCTTAAGCAAGAACCAAACTTACCTACGCATCAAAACCACAACGATAGTTTGTCAAGTTGGTGCTGTTTTAACCTTCGCAAGGACCGGGCGTAGCCACACTCAGTTCAACTAAAGTTGGAGAAACTGTCACCCGCAAGCCACCTATGTGCAAAGCACGTCGGGAGAACCGGTCTCGCGTAAGTGTATGCGCCGGGCCGCTTCGTCCAACAATACCGCCGAACCAAAGTATGACATGCTGGTAAGCAGTATGACTTATATCGCCCACAACTCACTTGTGTTCTACTCGTGCATATAACATCAACATATAAAACCTAGGCTCGGATGCCACTGTTGGGGAACGTAGTAATTTCAAAAAAAATTCCTACGCACACGCAAGATCATGGTGATGCATAGCAACGAGAGGGGGAAAGTGTGATCTACGTACCCTTGTAGATCGACAACGGAAGCGTTAACTTGGTTGATGTAGTCGTACGTCTCCATGGCCCGACCGATCAAGCACCGAAACTACGGCACCTCCAAGTTCTAGCACACGTTCAGCTCGATGACGATCCCCGGACTCCGATCCAGCAAAGTGTCAGGGAAGAGTTTCGTCAGCACGACGGCGTGGTGGCGATCTTGATGCACTACCGTCGCAGGGCTTCGCCTAAGCACCGCTACAATATTATCGAGGACTATGGTGGAAGGGGGCACCGCACACGGCTAAGAATATGATCACGTGGATCAACTTGTGTGTCTAGGGGTGCCCCCTGCCCCCGTATATAAAGGAGCAAGGGGAGGAGGCTGGCCGGCCCCCTACTCCTACTAGGAGGGGGAAGGAAGTGGGGAGGGAGAGGGAAAGGGGGGCGCCGCCCCCCTCTCCTAGTCCAATTCGGACCAGGGGGGGAGGAGGCGCGCGGCCCACCTTTGGCTGCCCCTCTCTCTCTCCACTAAGGCCCATATGGCCCATT
>NC_041388.1:524882281-524888449 GCF_002162155.2 Triticum dicoccoides
GAACTAACTTCGGTACATCAAAACTCATAAACTCATAATATAACTGTCATCGAAACCTTAAGCGTGCGGACCCTACGGGTTCGAGAACAATGTAGACATGACCGAGACATGTCTCCGGTCAATAACCAATAGCGGAACCTGGATGCTCATATTGGCTCCTACATATTCTACGAAGATCTTTATCGGTCAGACCGCATAACAACATACGTTGTTCCCTTTGTCATCGGTATGTTACTTGCCCGAGATTCGATCGTCGGTATCTCAATACCTAGTTCAATCTCGTTACCGGCAAGTCTCTTTACTCATTTCGTAATACATCATCTCGCAACTAACTCATTAGTTGCAATGCTTGCAAGGCTTATGTGATGTGCATTACCGAGAGGGCCCAGAGATACCTCTCCGACAATCGGAGTGACAAATCCTAATCTCGAAATATGCCAACCCAACATGTACCTTTGGAGACACCTGTAGAGCACATTTATAATCACCCATTTACGTTGTGACGTTTGGTAGCACACAAAGTGTTCCTCCGGCAAACGGGAGTTGCATAATCTCATAGTCATAGGAACATGTATAAGTCATGAAGAAAGCAATAGCAACATACTAAACGATCGGGTGCTAAGCTAATGGAATGGGTCATGTCAATCAGATCATTCACCTAATGATGTGATCCCGTTAATCAAATAACAACTCTTTGTTCATGGTTAGGAAACATAACCATCTTTGATTAACGAGCTAGTCAAGTTGAGGCATACTAGTGACACTCTGTTTGTCTATATATTCACACATGTATTATGTTTCCGGTTAATACAATTCTAGCATGAATAATAAACATTTATCATGATATAAGGAAATAAACAATAACTTTATTATTGCCTCTAGGGCATATTTCCTTCAGTTGCTATTCATCCGTGCATGATATGTTATTGTTATTGCCATGTCTAGCTTCTATGCTATGTCTTCTTGATGGGTGTATGTTTAGTTTGTCATGCCATGCTATGTAGTGAGTCCATCGAGCTCGTAAACATGCCTACTTGTTAACTGTTTTGCATGCTCCAGTTTTTCACTAAGTCTGAATCTGTTTATGTTTTTGCTTTGTTCACATGCTTGCAATTGTATTCTCTGATCCCTTCTGGCTCATGGTCACTAAGGGACTTTTGTTATATGCTTAGAGTAGCTTCATGACATGCCTTGATTTGCCATGTTAAGTTCCTGTAGCATGTAGTTTTCATGCTCTAAATTGTGCTTCCTGATGATAAATTCCATACTTGTGTTAATTTCACTAAGTCTGAAACCTGTTATCATTTGCACTTTTGCCATGCTTATTTGAACCTGTTAATGGATGAATTAGCCGTAGCTCAGTGTTCATCTTTTGTTAAGCTTCTTGAGTGGATCCCTGGCATGTATTTTGTTGTTATGTTTGAGTGTTGTAGCATATTTATCTTGATGCATTTAGATGGCTACTTTCTGTTTATCGCAGACCGGTGCCATATTTGTTTTGCTTGCCATTTCCAAACCGTGCATCCGATTCCGGTGATCTTTATATCGATTTCGACCGAAATCACCTCACCTTTCCAGTGGCACTCTTGGATTTCCAAGTTGAGGTCAGGTTCAATCATTCCTTTGCACATCATGCATATGCATCACATACCGCATCCCGCATATCATGCCATGTTCATGTGTTGGTTGTTTACTATGTTGTGTGCTTCTTTCTGGTGTTGCTTCTTCGGGTTGGTTTCGTTAACGTCGCGTTTGTGAGGACCCGTTCGACTACGTCCGTTTGTCTTCTTCATGGACTCGTTCTTCTTCCTTGCGGGATTTCAGGCAAGATGACCATACCCTCGAAATCACTTCTATCTTTGCTTGCTAGTTGCTCGCTCTATTGCTATGCCGTGATACCTACCACTTGCTATATCATGCCTCCCATGTTGCTAAGCCAAGCCTCTAACCCACCTCGTCCTAGCAAACCGTTATTTGGCTATGTTACCGCTTTGCTCAGCCCCTCTTATAGCGTTGTTAGTTGCAGGTGAAGATTGGAGTTGGTTCCTTGTTGGAACATGGATATTTTGTTGGGATATCACAATATATCTTATTTAATTAATGCATCTCTATACTTGGTAAAGGGTGGAAGGCTCGGCCTTATGCCTAGTGTTTTGTTCCACTCTTGCCGCCCTAGTTTCCGTCATATCGGTGTTATGTTCCCGGATTTTGCGTTCCTTACACGGTTGGGTTATAATGGGAACCCCTTGACAGTTCGCCTTGAATAAAACTCCTCCAGCAATGCCCAACATTGGTTTTACCATTCCCCACCTAGCCTTTTCTTTCCCTTGGGTTCTGCAGACTCAAGGGTCATCTTTATTTAAACCCCCCTGGGCCAGTGCTCCTCTGAGTGTTGGTCCGACCGAGTAGACTGTGGGGCCACCTCGGGGAAACTTGAGGGTTGGTTTTACTCGTAGGATGTCCCATCTGGGTGTGCCCTGAGAACAAGATATGTGCAGCTCCTATCGGGATTTGTCGGCACATTTGGGCGGTGTTGCTGGACTTGTTTTACCATTGTCGAGGATGTCTTGTAACAGGGATGCCGAGTCTGATCGGATTGTCTTGGGAGAAGGAATATCCTTTGTTGACCACGAGAGCTTGTGATGGGCTAAGTTGGGACACCCCTGCAGGGATTTGAACTTTCGAAAGACGTGCCCGCGATTATGGGTATATGGGAATTTGTTAATGTCCGGTTGTAGAAAACCTGAAGTTTATCTTAATTAAAATACATCAACCGCGTGTGTAACCGTGATGATCTCTTCTCGGCGGAGTCCGGGAAGTGAACACGGTGTTGGAGTAATGCTTGACGTAGGTTGTTCTAGGATCACTTCTTGATCATAGTTGTTCGACCGTGCTTTTGCCTTCTCTTCTCGCTCTCATTTGCGTATGGTAGCCACCATATATGCTAGTCGCTTGCTGCAGCTCCACCTCATACCTTTTACCCTTCCTATAAGCTTAAATAGTCTTGATTGCGAGGGTGTGAGATTGCTGAGTCCCCGTGACTCACAGATACTTCCAAAACCAGTTTGCAGGTGCCGGTGTTACCGAGCAGGTGACGCAACCAAGCTCAAGGAGGAGCTCGATGAAGATCTTGTTCTTTATGTTGTTCCGTTTTCCAGTTGATCAGTAGTGGAGCCCAGTTGGACGATCGAGGATCTGTGTAGCATTTGGGGTAGTCTTCTTTTATTTTGGTTCCGTAGTCGGACCTTGAGTGTATTTGGATGATGTAATGCTTTATTCATGTAATTGTGTGAAGTGGCGATTGTAAGCCAACTATGTATCTCCTTCCCTTATGTATTACAGGGGTTCTTGTGAAGATTACCTCACTTGCGACATTGCTTTCAATGTGGTTATGCCTCTAAGTCGTGCTTCGACACGTGGGAGATATAGCCGCATCGAGGGCGTTACAAGTTGGTATCAGAGCCTTCCCCGACCTTAGGAGCCCCCTGCTTGATCGAATCGCTGGCGTTGTTGAGTCTAGAAAAATGTTTTGAGTCATTCAGGAATTATATATATCGGAGAGTTAGGAATTCTTTTTACTCCTCAGTCCCTTCGTCGCTCTAGTGAGGCATCCTGACGTAGAGTTTTGACTCTTCTCTTCTCAAATTTCACTAAAAAAAATTAGGATCACGCGGGTATCTTGGAATCGTTCCGATGGTTTTGTGACGAGAACATTGTTCTTGGTGCCTCCTGACATTTAGGGGTTGTGGCAGTGTCTCGGGGAGTTGAGCTCCGAGGTGTTGTCGTCACAATTTTATCGTTGCAGTTCTGGAATACCCGAGTTTAGTTTCGCCGACATCGAAAATCTCTTTTATGCAGTTGTTGGTGAGATAACCTTGACGCCACCCAGTACTGGGGCGGGAGTTCGGGAGTATTGCCATAACTCGTATAACGGATGCTTTTCGAAGGTTGAGGTAAACGATTTCCGAAGGTTTCTTGGTTATGTGTTGAAGGATGGATACAGCTGGATGTAGGATTTGCTAGTTTTGGGTGAGATATTGTGCTTCCCCTGTATCCCCAACACCTGATTGCATAACCGGAAAATTTCGGGAGTTTATAAGTGGGAATTCAAGTAGCTCTTAGGATATCTTTCCGACAGATGTATGATATGATATTGGGGTTCGACGTCTAGTGCTCCGCCTATCCACGGTTGGTTTTACAGTGGTCTCGTTGTGTCTTAAAGAGTCCTTGGCTATGCTGACTCAGGGACGCTTCGTATGTCATGTGCACTGCCTTGTACATGATGGTGCTGTACGATCGAGCCCGTGTAGGCCCCACCACGAAAACTTCGGACGAAATCTCTATCATATGTTTGTTCCGGCTTATTCTGCAAGCCAATCCTTTGTTTTGTTTTGATTTGTGGTATTCGATTTGCTTCAAAGTCAAATGTTGATTCCATCCATTGTCTAAGTGGTGTTCTCATATTCCTATGTGAATACTAATCCTTCTTGATCATCGAGACTGTCTTGCCAATCATTTTCAACCAGTGTGCTTCTCTTCAAGCGGATCCGTCCATTTTCAGCATCCGCAAGATTCAATCTAAGCTCTCAACGTTGTTTGTTTCATCCGTCTCCAAGTTGCCTTTGTTTTTCCCGCCCACCCACCCTTTTTCTTCAAGGACTAAGATTTCTTTATCAAGTATCCATCTTATGGTTGTGAAGTATCTTAGTTATTTCCGTCAATGTTCTTATCCGGTGATTCTCAAGAAGATACTAACGGAGCTTCAAGTTATCATTATTTGTTCTTTTTCTTCCCCGGTGGATCCAATTCAAGCTTTCAGTGTTGTTCATATTCTTTTCCGTATTTCAAATGTTTTCTCATGCTGGTGCACCTTATATTCAGTCATTCCACGCTCGTTATTCTATTGTTCCGGAGTGCTCAAGATATCTCGATGATTCGTGTTTTCCACTCTACTTTCGTTCAAGCTCTTTCGAGGATGTTATCTCATTCAAGCCATTTAATTCTACCGGTGCAATATCTCTTTTCAAGTAATCGCTCAACGGTGTATCTTTTGAGTGGGCCCTAACCCACAGGTCTTTTCCCAGGATCTTACCTGACTCTTCTTAGTTCCCGGAGCTACCCTCAAAATTCATCTTAAAGTTTGACGTAAGTATGATTTATCATCGGTCAAATGTGTTTTCCTCCAAGATCTCTCAAATTCTTTTCATCGTTGGTTCAGAATTTCTAATTTTTCATCCCGGAGTGTCTCAATGATTCATGGTGGTGTTTCTCGTCGCCATTCTCTGTATTTGAAGACCGAAGAAGATTTTTCTCTCAATCTTGCTCCATTCTTTTCAAGAATGTAACGCCCCGAGACCGATGTGCCAGGTGTCCTCCAGTTATTCGCTGTTGTTGCCGTGTCATTGATTGCGTGTCATGCATGTCATATCATGTCATCGTGTGTATTTCATTTGCATACATGTTCGTCTCATGCATCCGAGCATTTTACCCGTTGTCCGTTTTGCAATCCAGCGCTCCTATGTCATCCGGTGTCCCTTTCTACCTCTTTTCGTGTGCGGGTGTTAAACGTTTTCGGATTGGACCGAGACTTGTCATGTGGCCTTGGTTTACTACCGGTAGACCGCCTGTCAAGTTTCGTGCCATTTGGACTTCGTTTGATACTCCAACGGTTAACCGAGGAACCGGAAAGGCCTCGTGTGTGTTGCAGCCCAACACCCCTCCAAAGTGGCCCAAAACCCACCTAAACCTCCACCATCATCTAGATCGTTCGATCACAATCGTGTGGCCGCAAACCGCACCTCATTTGGACTCTCCTAGCTCCCTCTACCTATAAATATGGGATCCCGTCCGAAATTCGCGGTGCAAACCCTAACTTCGTCCTCCTCCCGCCGACGGACATGTCCACCCCGCCGCCGGACATGTCCGCACCGCCCCTCAGCGAATCAGAAGCCGCCACCTGCCTCCGCCGCCGTCCCCGCGCCGCCGGGCCCGTGGAGCCCATCTCCGGCCTGCCCCGGGCTGCGCCGGGCCCGAGGAGACCCGTGCCTCGCCGCTAGCCGGATCTCCACCGCTCCTTCGCCGGAGTTCCTCGCCGCCGCCTCGGCTTCTGCCGGCCAGCGCCTCCCCTCGCCGCCGGACGCCACGGAGCCTCCCTCCACCGCCGCCTCC